>NC_092701.1:3159164-3369164 GCF_964275005.1 Diadema setosum
TAAAAAACATGCTCACCACCCTCAAATAAAAGGGCCTATACTACATTTTACGTCTCAAACTATAGATTATTCTGTCTGTTTGATTTAAAGCGGTTGCTTTGGTTATCATAAATAACGAGGAATGAACGAGTGATTTTTCGTTTAAATCACCAACTACGGTGGAACAATCGGGAAAGCGGAAAGAAAGAAAAGGGACAGAAAAGAGGTAAGTCACAAATCGTCTGCTGGGGTTCTTTCTATAACCGCCAGACGTAGAAGAGTTTGTCTGAATGAATTCGATTTGATCTTGGAGGGGTGACAATATCAAAGAGAAAATTGTCCTCCAGTTGTTTTTGCCGTCCCTGCATATTGATACAAGTCACCGATGCTCTTATTGACTCTGTCTACTGTAAAATTGTGAGGGTGTTTTTGCCGCAAGCCTATACTTGGTTATAAAATCTGTTCATACTATATTTCCGGGAAGTCAGCTTGAGTTACTTCATGTTAGTTTATGACTTAATTTTACTTCATCAACAGTAAGCAGCCTTTTCAGCACGCATTTGAGATCATCGTACATGTGTCATTGTGTGTGTTTTGAAATAGTCTGGAAGAATCCCTCCAATGACAGATTCCTGTCTTCGGGTGGCGCCTTACAGGTGAAGGGGGACACTATTCCCGGCTACGACATACCTACCGGGCGCGTGGGAAATATGAGAAAGTGCGTCACTGCTGAATGGTCCTGCCTGTGCTGATATTTACCTCGCTACGGATGGGTAATCCCGCTACTGAGGAGTTTCCGCCGTCGTAGGCTTCGCATTTATAATCCCAGTGTACACACACACTCTGAATGCGGAGGTGTGGGGTAAATGGCTTGTTCACAGTGCGTGGGATTTCCTTCAACATTGAAACTATCTTCCGAAACCCACCCACCGGTACAACGCTAAAAAGAGACCAATACCATTCATAAGTATGTGGTGACAATATGGGTAAACTTGCTCTTCGTCCTGCGGTCAACCAGTCGCCCAATATCAATCTAGCGTTTGAAAATCATTATTAATCTTTAGATACCAAAGTGCAAACAAAATTCCATCTCGTGTTATATTGCGATTTCATTCTACGAACAGAAATGGTATCAAATCACGTATCACCGTGATATTGTTATTGTATTTGCTCCAGGAAAATAAAAATGACACGCTTTCTGCAGCGCCCTCAATATCTCCTTGCTTATAACCTTGTCAATGTGAAATCATATCATATCATATCATAATCATATCATAATTATATATTCTATCGTATCATATCTTATCACCATATCATATCATATCATATCATATCATATCATATCATATCATATCATATCATATCATATCATATCATATCATATATCATATATCATATATCATATATCATATCATATCATATCATATCATATCATATCATATCATATCATATATCATAATCTTACCCTATCTTATCACATCCTACCCTCCCCTACCCTCTCCTTTATCCCATCCTTATATATTACATCACATCAAAACATCGTATGCATATTATAATATTTCATATACTATTATATTATTGATATTGTGTTATTTTGAATTTGTGTTATTTTTATGTGATTTTGTGTATATAAATGTTTTGTGTTGTTGGAAAGGAAATAAATGAAATGAAATGAAATGAAATGAAATAAAATGAAATGACATGAAATGAAATGAAATGAAATGAAATGAAATATTACATGCATTTGTCATACTCTGACAGATGCTGCCGGTACACCCCTACATTGAGCTATCCTTTTTGTGTTAGGGTTTTGAAGTCACTTTTTCACTTTTTCGGGCTTCTTTTTTTTCTGTAACAACCGTTACGTTTGACCTTTGGAAAGGGAAATGACCCTATCAGACCATTAGAGACAACCCTGAAAAGAGAACGAAGCCACACAAACGTGAACAAAGACCAAAAGTGCAATGGATCTTTCTATGCCATCGCTTTTGTTTCCATTCCTATACTCGGGTCAGCGTCCTTAAAAGTTGTAGGAAATGTGAAGTGTCCAAATATTTACACCTCTTCAATTAAGGCTTTGTTCCATCCACTTCCGTTCTAGATTTTCAATGATATCGTATTTAACGTGTGAGACGCAACGCTACCTGTCTAGAAATTTGCCAATGTATGCTTAACACTTTTAGAGGATGTCTGGAATGCTGTTCTAAATATTCCTTCGTATAAACCTTTGCATTCATTGGGGGTAAAGTGAAAAGAAAAGGAAATGAAAACGGGGCGCCAGGGGACGTGGCGAGAGAAAAAGCTTATATAGAGCTAGAGTATCTCTGAAACACAAAAGAATTCCAAGTCATCACTGCTGTGAACAAGACAAAAGATGAACGAAAATTCACAGATAGATCAGAAAGAGAGAGACTGAAACAGACAGCCAACTAACAGAGAGATAGATAGAGATGAGGTCTGAGATACAGATAACATAATACAGACGCACTCAGAAAACGATCAGATTGACGAATATACAAACAATATACAATGAATATATAGCACTGGAAATGTGAAATTTATGAGCAGAAATCAAGAAATTTAGAAAACGACTATACGCAGCAGGTACTCAGATAGGAGGATAGATAGACTGATAAATGAAGAGATAGTAAAGGACTTTGGTATCTTGATAAAATGTTGAGACATAATATCGACAGAGAGAGAGAACAAACTTTTCGCCTCGTCTAAACAGAGTACACGCACACTTCAGTGAACATTGTGATTCAGGTAAATCGTCTTTGAGCTTAACGGTCTTTTCTCGTTATATTGGTTATGCAATCGTTAGAGAGAATGATGAATTTAAAGGAAAGACGTTTCATTCGCAAGCCTTCCAAATTTCCAAGATCATCTTCCCAGTTCATCTGTATAATCCCGTCTATAGTGCGTTATGCAATCGTATAGACAGAAAATGTAGAAATGAAGGGAAAGAGATTCTTTTGCGAGCCTTCCTATTTTCGGAGAAAAGTGGTCAATGACGGATTGTGAACAATGTTGAAACCAAACCATCTTTCTGTGCAGAGTGTATTTCTCAGAAACTAGCGTAAACAGACTTATTTAAGCAGTCTTCATTCAGAAACTATAAGCGTTATTGTCACTCAGTCAAAATAAATCATGCTTTGTATAATATATCGTACACAAAGTATTTCCCGCCGTTCTATCCGTCTGTGTATCACTCTTTTTGTTTTCTTTCTCTCGCCCACGCGAACTCCAAGATTTCCCTCCCTCCCTCTCTCTCCCTAGATCTCCCTATCGTACTCCCTCTCTCTGACTATCTCCTCTGTCTGTCTGTATGTCTGTCTGTATGTATGTCTGTCTCTGTCTCTGTCTCTCTCCCTCTCTCAATGTTTTAGGTTAACGCGGGACTGAAATCATAATTATTTCCCTTCTATTCTTTATTTGCCAGGTTTTTCTCAACAGTGTTCATATACATCATTCATTGCTCTCTGTATCACGTTTCTTTGATAAGTTTTTTTCCATGATATATGATTAAACATGTTTTTGTATAATTAAAAGCAACAAGTGAAATTATTCCATCATTGTACATTAGTGTATCACAGGAAGACTATGTAATATTACGTTCTACTCCATTTAATAATACGTCATTATGTTAGATATGATTTGACACCTTACACTTGCTTGTTGTATTGCATAGCAATACATGTAGGCCTAATTGTATAAAGTCTTTTCTCTTACAATGGACTTTACTCTAACCCATGATTATAGTTCATTAACATTTATTATATCACTATTATAATGATTTCATTATTAAATCCTCTTTGATAATGACTCACGTTGATTGTCTGTTTGTTTGCATTTGTCTTGTAAATACTTTTTTTTTCTGCCCCATCAAATCCTTGTTATTGTTACTCTTCAGACCTACATTTGCTACTATTTTATTTACGGTAATACCCATCTCATTTTCGATATCTTGCGTGGAAACTTTCAGGATGATTTCAAAAAAGTAGGGCCTACTTTAAAGATGATTATGCAAATTTCGACTGCGTAATTGCACATGACGCATCGCGTGGGCCTCCAGACGTCCAATAATGAACGTAGACACGCGCATATGCGCAAGGTGCTCCTTTGTCGGGCTTGTTTTATATACGGCACTTGTTTTAGTCCGGGGACTATTACAGCTCGATCTACACTATAAACGTTCTGTGACGGCAACAGCGATGCAAGTGTCTGACTGTTTGACACAATTTCGCCATCATAAATCCGCCCATCGCTAAAGCTTTAAAGGCGAAATAAAAGAAAAGAGGATGTTGTAATTACACCCTGATCCTGCGGTTTCTCCCCCAAAGAAAGTATAATAAAGAATAAAAGAAATCCATAAGTAGAACTAAGGCAAGGAATTTGGGTCATCGTTGATGACACAAAATCGCGAAGAATCTTGGTCATGCACCTAAGTTTGACAAAACTAGTTCACCAGAAGGCATGCGTTTTAGAATTTTGAAGATGAAAATTCCTAGCTTGCACGCAATCACACAGCTCCAGGATTGTATTGATAAAAATTATGTTCTCGGAGGTACACGATGACCTCAAAACAGCTGTTATTACAACAAAAGTTACAAGATCATAACCAAATTAAATGAAAACGTCCCAGTTAAAAAAAAAAAAAAAAATCTTGTTTAAGGAAAGTGTCTAACATTACATCGATAGAGAACAGAAGAATTAATTTTTTTTTTTAAATCCACAACAGCTACAATATAAGCCTAACTGATAATTTATCATCATATTACTGCACTGAATATCATCACATTTGATCTGACATCGAGGCCTGTTTTATGAAAGTTATAATATATCATAGTTGATTTCTATGAGTCTATGGCAGTCTATGTAGTAAGGAATCGATTTTATTTTTTATAAAACGGGACCCTCAGATTTACCATCTATCAAATCTCTGTCCAAATTTCAATAATCTAGGCTAAGAATGGAAATTCCAATGCACAATTGCATCTTATATTTTGCACCTACTTTAAAACTGAATGAGCGTATAATTCATTATATTTGGATGTCACATTGCCATGGTGACCCGCTGCTTGACCGACTTAATCCATGTCGGAATATCCATTACAGACTACCAGATTATCCTTTCACGGCAGACTCAAATATTTTGGTATTTTTCATGAAGACTGACAGGAATCATGCGTGCAATAAAATTCTAGCAGATTGCAGGTTAAAGGTTGGCTAATCCGAAAATGAAATAAGTTTCTTTTTTTCGCTACTACGTATACCCTGTTTTCGTTTTTGGATGAACGTACCTTATTTCATTTTCGGATAAAATGAACTTCGGAATAACGAACCTTTACTTCATTATTGGATAACCAAACCTCCGGAATAACGTCACAATGTTCGAGTTAACGAATCCTTTTTCATTTTCGAATAAACGAACCTTCGGAATAACGAACATCACCCCTTTTCATTCATTCATTCATTCATTCATTCATTCATTCATTCATTCATTCATTCATTTTCATACTCATTTTTCTTCCAACAAAACTCGTCCAAAAAAAAAAATGATAACACAGAGCATAAATCAGGAATTATATCATAAGCATATATACATTAGAAGTCATGTTTAGAGGCTCCTATACGCGCAAGTGATATCGATAATGTAATGGCAGACAATTTGTTATCTAAATGAGATACCTTACTTTTATACAGAAATTTGTTCTTCGTTACTCCCGCGATTATTAATATGAAGACTTCGAGGGTGTAAAGTTTGGTAGGACTTACAAGGATATAGTCATGTTTTCATTCAACTTATGTCCATTTCAGTGGTGTTATATTCAATCATTCCAGTTACTCCAAAATAGTTAAATCCCTTAAACTACGACAGATTTGCGGCATTACTTCATCTAAATATAACACATGAACTTCTCAAGTCTAAGAATGTACCTTTGAAGGAGAGGAAAAAGGTTGTCGATTATCTAAAATCGAAGAAACAGGCTTCTGTTCATCGACACGGAGAAAGGCATGGCTGTTTGTTTGTTCCTACCCCTTCCCTATTACAATTCCACAACCCACACTTGTGTCGTATGATGCTCTCGAAAATGTCTTTTATCTAAAGATGTGACCACATTTATCATAGGACAACCACCACGTGACAACCCCACGTAACCCCCACGGACAACCACTACAACCCCCACAACCTCCATCACACACACATAGATACATTCACACCATCCGCAGCACGCAAATATCAATGTTGCCACATCAATCATTATTCCTCCCTTTTCGAGGCATCCAACAGACTAGAGAAGTCAGCCAATAATATAGAAAGATAGGAATATATATAGGAATACATAGGAAGTATATGAATATATAAGAGTTGCGCTCAAGATAACTGTCCGCAGACAATACCGACTAGAAAGAAAAAGAAGGGTTTACTTAGATTGAATAATACATCCTGACTCATTTTTGACTGCTTGACCTAGTTCCACAAAACATGTTAAGGATAATTATAGCTGAAGCCTCAGACCGAACATTCTATTAGCACTTTCGATCAAACCTCATGGCAAATATTAATGTGAGATAGAGCAAAGAAATAGAAGCATAGAGAATGAAGTCACGTGTTTTTCTTTCTTTATCTACTCATTCATCTCCCACGACTTCTTCTCTTTCTTTGAAAGAATTAACTTGTGTGGGTGAAGTTGTTCCTCTACGGGATGATGCGCACGTCGTTTCAGGTGTGCCGGCAAATTTAGGGGACAGGCCTACATACGCAGCTCGTTATTCCGAAGGTTCGTTAATCAGAAAATGAAATAAGGTTCGTTATTCCAAAGTTCTGTTAATTCGCGAGTAAACTAAGGCTTGTAGTGCTTTCCTTCTTATTTTCGGATTTATCTGGATGATAAAGTAGTAATACCCCCTCTTAGTTTGCAAAACTACATCACAGGAATCGGATGATGTCCGTTATTCCGAAGGTTTCGTCAATCTAAAAACTAAATAAGGTTCGTAATTCCGAAGGTTCATCATACATTATCTTCTTCTTCTTCTCCTCCTCCTTCCTGTTCTTCATGGGATTAACAAACTTTTAAAATAACGAATATCAATTCATTTTGGGATTAACAAAAACTTGCGGAATAACGAAACTTCGAAATAACGAACCTTTTGGTTAACGCCACAAAATGTTTGGACTCACGAACCCTGTTTCATATTCGGATTAAAAATCGTCAATTACGGGAATATTGTGTATTTTTGGAATAACAAAGTTTTGGAATGACGAACCTTATTTCATTTTCGGATTAGCGAGCCGTCGGGATAGTGAACATCACCCGATTCGGATGGTGTAATTTTGCAATCTAAGAGAAGATATTACTGCTCTAATAACTATCATCCAAAGAATTAAGGTTGACGATTATTTTGCTTTGAAAGTCAAGTCAAATTGTGTGTGCCTGATGTGTGTGTATACATGTATTAGGTAAATGGGAAAACTGTTTACGAGATCATTATAAAAGCACATAAGTGAGATATTTTCATGTTGTATTAAATGACTGGGAAGCCATTAGATTTGACTGCTGTAAAAACAGCTCTGATCTTCAAGTATAGTTATGATTATTACGTTGCTGTTAAATGTTAAAGTTCTTGCGATGTGCTGCTTTATTTTGCGGACAAAGCTTGCAAAGGCCAGTACCCCTTTATGAAGGTGTTGACTGCTTAATACAGCCAAATACCTCAACGGATTTGAGTCGAATTCTGCCTCAAGACATACCATTTGTCCTCCATCATGCGTTTCGTCTTAGTTTCGGCTCGAATACTTCACGCGTTAAACATCCTCGACCTCGTGTTTCAACAGGATCTACTGTATTACATATAGGCCTGTATACATTACATGCATTATAATCATTTTTCTCCTCAATGCATGATAACTAATATCGAAAAGTCTACTACGGTACATGACATTCTTGCTCATTATCATACACTGTACACTACACTCAGGGGCGGATCCGGGAATTCCGTAAGGGGAGGCGCCTTTGCAAAATTAAAGGGGGAGGGACGCGCACGCACCCCCCATTTTTTTTTAGACAAAAAGACAAAAAAAAAGTAAAAGAAAAAAAAAGTAAAAGTAACATGAGTAAGCTGCTCTGCGCAAACACTATATCTTCCCTATATACTACACCACCGTACACTGTACTTCACACTGCAGAACCTACTATTGATCACTAATGGCATGCAAGGCATCAGGCTGACAACCGGAGTCAAGGGTTTCAGTGGCGGATCCAGGCGGGGGGGGGGGGGGGGGGGGGCATCGTCCGGGCTCGCACCCCCTCTTTATTCTATTTCTTTTTTAATCAAAAGAAATACAAAGAAAAGGTGAGGGGGGGGGGAGCCCTTAAGTTTTGTAAAGGCGCCTCCCTACACGGAATTCCTGGATCCGCCCCTGGGTGTGGTTGCTTGCATTTGATTTTACCATCAGTTGCGATGAATCGTAAATGTATCCACAACAGGCCTTACAACTGTCCTCACGGAAGAACGGATGACCGGGCCTGGAATTTCTGTTACACAAGAGATTGTTTGTTGTTGTTGTTGTTGTTGTTGTCGTTTTCTTGCAGCAAAGGCGCCGCGATGAGATTCCTCTACTATCCAGTCAGTCCGCAGCACGTATGCTAGTGAGCCGATCCGGCAAGATTTATTCAGCACTCTCGTTGACGATCTTAGCGTTCGAAAGGTGTCTCGTCGTGCGAGATTTTGCGAGACTTTGATAGGGCTATGGTTTTCACAGTGTAGCGACTTGTACATACATTTGTCATGGCTACAAGTCACGGTAAATTGTTCTCCAGACTTTGATCTTTATTTTGATACTAAATTTGCGTATAACATCGGATCTTATCATGACTATATAATCAGTTGAATTTGCGAAAATTTTACCTGCTTTTCACGGAAGATTTTGTCGTCTAAAGTTCTTTTTTGGTTCCTGACCGGATTAAGAAACTGTTGTTTCTGATTTTGGCTTTTTCGTAGAGAGGAAACTTAGATGCTCATCATATATTGGAGTCAAGGAGACGCAAGCATGATTTATACTAGTTTTTCCGTTTTGAAATGTCTGTAAAATTCACTCCTATGCCGGAAGTATGCTCCACACAAAGTGTACAGTGGCGCGAGAGAGCTCTCTCATTGGACAGTGCTTGCATCCAGCACTTCAACTTGGCTTGGACTACACCCGTGCTAAGAAACCGCAAGTGGCATGAAACCGTTATGTAGCAGCGTAATAACGTAATGCAAGCGCTGAATGCAAGCGCTGTCCAATGAGAGAGCTTACTCTTGAAATTGCACGGTTTCAAGCTGATCAGCACTGACATCGATGTATATTTTACTGGTTCCTGACCGGATTAAGCAACAAATTGTCAAGATATTTACATGGATACAAAGATTTGGAGATGGACTACCAAATAAAGCATTTTCATTGAGACGCAAGGTGAATTTGGTATTTTTTGAACGTCTTGAACGTGTACTGCACGAATTACTTTTTTCATCATTTTTCAAGCTGAAATTACGCTATGATATTTTTCATTTACAATAATTTGAGTAACATGTGACGATAGTTTACATATTTTCCTTGAATTTGGTACCAAATTTGTGAACATAAGGTGTATTTTTGTTGCCGAAAGCCCAAGGACAAAATCCCCTTACGCAGCTCATTACGTATGCAAGCCTAGAGCGGGCTTGCATACGAGTTGAATAAATACGAGCGAATTATCGGGTGCTGCGGACTGACTGTATCCGATAGCTTTAAAGCGGAATGTTCCCAGACATCCGTGTTAATGCAGTGAATGCAGAAATACATTTCATAAATGCCATTATCCTATATATGTGGTCCATAGCTCGTAGTGAAATTTGAGCATAAAATATTATGTTGCAAGCTCAGAATCTGAGAATATTGCAGAAATTGTATGTGCGCGGAGCGCACACCTGAGCACGTAGTATGCAATATTTTGCAGCTTTTATCTCCCTATTTGCTGCTCACATTATGCTCTCTCTCATGTTTTGCACACATATATCTCAGTAACATGGTAGTTTGATTTTTCTTATGTTTTGCACATGTTTTTTCACATGTAATTGTGTGAATACATTTTTTTTTTGGAGTTTGTTGCAAATTCTTAAGGAAGTTGCACAACATGTTATTGCTGGCCTTTGAGGACGTTGCACAAGAACACGTTGCAGTGACATGCTGAAACCCCTCGTGGACCATACCAATTGTATTCCAATGTGATATCAGTAAATTGTTGACGAGTTTCCATCTACCATTGAAAGCCCAGAACCCATGAACAGATTTTCCGATTTCCTTAATTGCTGATCTTTCAACATTTTCTTGTGTCCGAACTATAGGCCTGTATACGTCAATAATAACAACAGACATGACAAAAGAGAAGAAGAGAATGAAAACCGACTGGATATGCGTCAAATTATTATGTCTAGGTCGAGCTATATGTATAGGTGATGATAGGAATCAAAATTGCAACCACACTCTAAAAACGCAAATGTTGAATCAACATTTAAAAGGGCCGAGGAGTGACAGCATTTTTTGAAGTGTTGCATCCAACTTTTAAAATAACATTTTAAATGTTGAATCTAGCAGGAAAACCAACACTTTGAAAATGTTGTCACTCCTCGGCCCTTTTAAATGCTAATTCAACATTTGTGTTTTTAGAGTGCATCTTCACATACAGAGATTGTCCGCGCCTATTCATTTTGCCTTATTAAGGAGGAGAGGAAAAGATGATGGTAACTCAGCAACATGTCACATCACTGAGTATCATAGCCTCAGTGACACCAAAGAGATTACACTGTAAAAACATCGGTGTTAGATTTAACACCATGGGTGTTAAATCTAACACCGATCAAACTTCAATAGAGGACCACACCCACAGGTGTAGAAAATGTATTGTGACGGTGTTAAAAAGTGTTCGCCTGGCACTTCGTGGTGTTAATTTGACACTGTGGCTGGTGATATTTTTGACACTGCGCTAGAGTTAATTCAATAATGACACCGCATGGTGTTGATTTGATATTGGTGGTGTTAATTTCAATGGTATAACACCCGTCCAGCTTCAATAGGGGACCACACCAACTGGTGTTACTAAGAAACTTTAAAAAAAAAAATTAATTTTGAAATGACACCCGAAGGTGTTAATCTAACACCATGAATGAGCACCGGAAATTTAACACCAATTCGGTGTTTCATATTTAACACCGGACTTTTTGCAGTGTACTATACTCTACCAGACTTTCTTGGAATAAAAGCGACGAAACGTTACTCCTCCCCTCGAGCTGACCCACGTGGGCTGAACAGGTTATACTTACTTTGCATAAATGCGTATTCATGACAGACTTTAGAGAGAAAAGTGAAGTGAAATGCGCAAAATATTGTGAAATGGTTCGTAAACTGCATGGGGTAAAAGATATGAGCAATATCAAATTTCAAAGTTTGATGTATGCAGCAACTATTATGCAAACTAGACGGACTGATGACGTCTTTGCCTCACAATGTCGCATTATTTTGTTTGTACTTTGACAATATCGTGAAATTAAATTTTGTCGATAATCCTGCAAATCAACCCATCTCACTGAAAGCAAATCATCACTTTTCTAGAAAATCTAGAGGGATGACAGATATAGGCCTACTTTCACGATGTTCATGTAAAATGACTGAAGTTTAAAAATATCTGTGTTTCAAGACAAACAAGACAAACTTAATGCGCTGACGTCATCACCTCAATTTGCATAACAGATTAATGCTTGCGACTGATATCACTGTATGCTTCCATGAATGATGCCAAACTTTAACAATTCAAAAAACCATTGTCTGATTTTAGTATAATGCTCTTTAGTTTGATTTTTCTCTTTGTAATTAAAGTCTAATCATACAGCGGATTAATGATAGTCTGAAAGGCAGAATAAAATTTTATCTGCACAATATTGAAAACTAGTGTTATCAAACTCGGGTAAAAACAAGAGAAGTTAGGAAATTGTGAAGCTTTGCTGAATTATGTCAAACAGTTCTTCGAACAGTAAAAATATGAATATGCAAATGAGTGAGCTGATATCAATGGCATCACCTCACAATTTTTTATTGAACATGGAGGATGTACAAAAACAACTTTGACATAAACAAAAATTTAAATCTTCTGCTTTTGATAGTAAAAATATCATGTTATTTTGTTTAATGGCTGAATAAACTTCAGGACAATAATCAGTCAGATGTATAGATTAGGATCTGAGACAGGGGCATAACTGCGTTTTCACAAACAACAACAACAACAACAACAAAAACAACAACAAAAACAACAAACAAAAACCCGAAAATGTCGAGATTCCATGCACAAACCTAATGACAAGTTGTGAGGTGATGTCATCTTTGACTAATAATATATTCTGCTTTAGAACTTTACAGTCCAGTGAAAATTATATAGCGAAACTCCACAACCACCTGAATTAGCTAACTTTTACTTGATTGTAATGAGATTTCACCGTTAGTGCCTTGGAATAATCTCTCTTTTCAGACTAACTTATTGCTTAACTGGAATATCTCTTTTATTATGATTCTATGATAGGACAATATTGCAATCATTCACTAAGCTCAAAGAAGATTGAAAAAAAAAAAACCCCACACAATCTAACTTAAAAACGATCCTTTTAATACGGAGCAAGACTATTTATTTGCCCAGAGTTGATTGCTGGCAGGCTATATTCATAAATAAGTGTATCTTCAGCCTTTTTTTCCACAAATAATAAATAATATGAGTGTATTGCACTGTAAGCACTAATATCTTGTTTATAGCCCTTTATTCAGGATAACAATCAATGATTGCAGCTAAACTCCTATTTTTGAAAGAGAGAAAAAATAATTTGTTTTTTAGGAGCACATAGTCTGCTTCGAACACTAGTATATACTGTAATAACAGTAAAACATATGCAAGTCCTTTTAAGTTATAAAGTATTACGTTTGATGAAAACTGCAACCTTGTATAGGACATACATGTTCATGTATATCAAGTGAAGTTAGTGATTGCATGGACATTTAATTCCTGTAGGCCTATTCAATATTGCTATCAACATAATTTGCATTGATGCAAGCTGCATTTCCCGCGGGAGAGAAAAAAATAATTTCTTACTACTCGACTGAATCTAAAAGCAGAGATTTAGTAGCAAAACCAAACGTTTCCTGCTACTAAGTATCTTGTTAGATAGAATGATATTGATAACACTGAATAAAGCCGGATTATTTGACTTGCTCAAGCACATAGGCCCTATTACACGTTTCTAACTAAAGGCACTTAAACCTGTTAACACGGGTGGTTATCCTCTCATTGGTACTTTGTATGTACATAATGTACCGCTAATCTCATGTAGTTGCACTCCCGAATGTGACTATCCTGCGGTCGTGGGCATGTAAACACACCCATCAAAATTCTTCCTTCCCGTGGTGTTTTACTATATTTTCGAAGTTTTGTTTGCATTAGATCTCCCAGTCGTCTGCCACTAATCATTGTAGATTATTTACACGAGAAACAGGGTAGGTATTAATCCATAATGCCTCGTAAAAAGCCTTTTAGTGGCAAGCAGAAGAAGAAACAGCTGCAAGAGAAGAGGGATCGCAAGCGGGTCGATGGCCATCACCGACCGGGTCACGGACCCCATGCAGGTAAGAGCGGCTCTCGCTGCGCTGGTTGGTCCGTGTTGTCTACGTGCGATAGCGATACATGACACATGATCTCATTGATGAAAGTCTACTCTAGACTCTAGACAGTCTAATCCAGGGGCACTCTACGGGACAGAGGTTTTTAGACAACGCTTGAATTTTTTGACCGATTAAGAGATATCTTTTCCGAAAGAAAACATGAATTTGTCTCAGTAAAATTGATGAAATTATATAGGTTGCCTAGAGTCTAGAATCTAGTCATCATACATACAATTTACTGATTACAAATAGAAATCTACCCAGGAAATGTGCCCTGCTATTCAAACGTTACAGACTTTTTTGTTTAACGGTTAAAATTTAATTGAGACCCTAATTCTTCTTGGTTTTTTTTTTTTTTTTTTGCCAACAAATTCACATACTCTGCAGAGTAATTATCTCAAATAGTAGCTGTCATTGCTGCAATAAAGAAGAAGAGAAAATTACCGTTAGTCAAGTTTGACATAGGCCTACAGCAGTGCAGTGGAAACTTGCTAAAAGTGGGAGGGCATTTAATACCAGACTATTGTCTTTCCAGAAGCCCGACAAGACAGGTGACACAGCACTGACTGCAGCAGTGCCAGTGACACTTTACAGTTCTATAAAGCTACATCGGTCTTCGACTAGTAGTAGTAACAACTAGACCCGTAGTACCATATAGGCCTAGATGATCTTTCATTTTAATGTTAATCTTTAGATTTTGAGAAATGATTTTTGCTGAAAATAATGTCCTAGTATTTTTTTTTTTCTTCCTCTTCTAGCTAGACTCTTTTCTAGTAGTTCTTAATAATGCAGTTGTCTCAGTAGTACTGGCAACTCTAATATATAAGCCAGTTCGGGGTTAGCTCATGGGCACATCGGTACAAATGACCTTTCTTCTTTCTCAGTTGATTAGGCACTCCACGAGTTTTCAAGCGAGAGAAGGTATTTCAGCTTACCCGACGTAACAATTTATGGAATTCATCAGTCAAGTTCAAACAAAGAATGAACTTGCGTAGACCAGGTGACCAGAATGATCCATCAATTAGCACTTTGGAAAGCATCCATTTCATTATTTTACATTGAATGTATGAACAATCTTTTTCAATTGATATTGTCAAATACCACTTTTGCTGTCAGGTGGATGTGCTGGCAAGCACCACTCATAATGATCACTTGAATAATCATTACATCACAGATGCTTATCTCAGTGAATAAAAAACCAACATGCTCTGCTGGTACAGATGACCTTTTTCTGCTCATGCTCAAAGTGGAACCCCGAACTGGCTTATTGTGCTTAGTAATTTGTAATTTCTGTTATATTTTGTATTATGGTATAATTTGTTTGTTTGTTTGTTTGTTTGTAAAGCGCATTGAAATTCTTTTCAAGTTTGAAATGCGCTATATAAGAATTTGTTATTAGCATTATTATTAAGGGCAAGTGTTGCAGGCTTGCCAGAAATCTCAGTTTTACTCTTGCTTTTAGGCAGATCAAATTGCGTCGGCTCTGCAAGAAGCACTTCCTAAATCCTGACGACAGTCCAACTTTAAGATTAAGGAAAAGTTTGAAGACATCACCTGTTTGTTTTGTAGTAAAACAAAGTTAAACTCTGTGTTCCATGCGTAGTGAGTTTAACTCTCAGCTCCCTCTGACCTGAAAATGGAGCACTATAGTTGTAAATTTATCTAATTTTGCTAGCCAATAACTTCCAATAATGATGTATACACCAGTTTTATGATTAAATCATTTTGATTCGGGGGGGGGGGGGGGAGGGGGGAGATAAGTGCTGTGCAATATTTATGATAATTACTAAGAGTGCTCAGGATTGGTAATGCTACTCCATCTTTAATTTAATGCAGCAATGTCCCACAGATCACGACAGCAATCCCAAGAACTCCTGAGTAGTGAAGACATGAACTCTACATCGGAGGGAGAGATGCCAGAGGTCAACGCCCTCAACCAGCAACCCACCAACCCTGCCAAAGTTCATGACAAGCAGTACGACCCTAACAGGTCAGATGGGTGTTATCCCCACCTTTACAGAAAACTCATCTAGGGACACACACAACATCGTTTGAGTTGATTTGATTTGAATTTGTTTTCACTTTCTGTACACAAAAAAAGAAACAAATATAACTGAATTGCAATGATTGTATACTGTACAATTACATTTTGTTTTTGTGTGAAGTTTCTGTTTACAGTGAAGCCAGCTTAACATACAAGGGAGCTCATTGTAGCCTATATAAGATTGTAAGATTGTCTGTCTGAAGTATCAGTGTCTTGCTGGCATCAAACACCATTCCCTGCAGTTGTGCATCCCTGACCATCAGACTGTTTTAGCTGTTATGATGTCAGTTGCCTTATTGACCGATTCGGGTTCATTGAGGGCAGCAGACATTTTATGGCACTGGGCGCAGCCATGAGCTCAAATTGCGGTGTCTCAGCCGACCCCCCCTGCTCTCCCCCACCCCACGGGCAACATGTTTATCGCGCACTTGTAACAAAGGTTCGCGCACTAAGCAAGCATTCGCGCACTCAGTACGAGATGCCCATTGGCTAAAACAACCATGCATCAGTTTTTCATTCTGCGCGCGTAAGAGGGGTGGGGAGAGAGGAGGGGGGTCGGATGATACACCGCAGTAATGGTGCTGCCCATGTGAGGACTGCAATGTCAAGTGAAGAATAAGTTGATCAACCCCTAAAGCTGTGGTTGAATTTACGAAGTCTGCAGAAAATAAAAAATATTTTAAATTTACTAAAATCTACCCATGTGAGAGAATAATGACTCTGATAATTTTGTTAAAGTGCCACCAATTTAGGTATTGGATATAAACAAATTTGAGCAGTTAAAGACTTTTGAACTTTGCAACTGAAGCAGTGGTATTCATCTCAGTTCATGTATGAACAACAAAGAGCTAAAATGACATAATTTTTGTACTTACCCCTAGTAACCTTGAGAAACATTAACAGTGATTTGTAGAAAACATCATAGAAAGATACAGCAAAGAACCAACAGAAATTTCGTGTCTGGGACTGCATGTCTTTTGAAAATATTAAATCTATAATCAATAAAAGACCCAGAGATCACAAAATAACATAGACTACAATGATACCATGATATGCATACATGTATGTGTCCCACAGTGTACTATGATCTCTAACTGGCACTAGATAATATGACTAAATTTTTATCTACATGTAAAGCCAATGTTACCTGATGCTCTCATACCCAACTCTGCTCTGTTACCTGATCTGTGCATACATCCAGCTTTGCTCGAAGTGTGACCACCATTTCCTGAGTCTGCTTGCCAATTGTCTCTTCCTCTCTCAGGTTCCAGCTTCATTTTCAGAAGGAGTCAAAGGTCGAGTTGGCTCAGCGTAAGAAGCAAGCCATGATGCCGCATGAACCTTTGCCAGAGGTGGGTGATGGGACTAGGGCTTTTAACGCCACTCATGTGTGCACATATCAGTAATTTTAATATCTAGAAAAAACCTATGGCAAACCAAAGATCTCACATTACAGAAAATTGTCTCTGTGCTTCTCAGAACGCTCATGGAGTGCTATGTAAGAAAACAACAATGCAAGCAAGCTCGATATCACCATGAATTTAATGAGTTAAAAACTCGTCATCTCAAAAATGCTACTTCAGTTTGAATTATGTTTGGCATGATTATTACTTTGAAATGTGCTGTAGAGTTTATTGATACAGTAGTTGTGCAATATAAATGTTCTTTATCATTTTAGTTCTTACCAAACTATTTGAAAAATACATTCAAATTATTCAGGACATAATTTGTCAGAGGTCAAGTGCAAAATCATATATTATGCTGTCTCAAAGATTACACAAGAGTCATATCTCTCTGTCTTTCTCCACCCTACCCACATTCTGTCTCATCAGACTGCTCTGGAAGTGGACCTAGATGACATCTACCAGCCGGGTTCAGTCCTAGACATGCCAAAGAGACCACCATGGGACTACAACCTCAGTAAGGAGAAACTAGAGCAGCGAGAAGAACAAGCATTTCGCAGTTACCTCCAGAATATTTATGAGAAGTTCCCCTCCAAACAGCTCAGCTACTTTGAAATCAACCTCGAGGTATGATAGTGGCAGAGGCTCCCCTATAACCCCATCCACGTCCATGTCATGAAATTGTTTTGGTGTCATAAGAATTGACCCCTGTGAACTTTATCATTGAATTCTGAGCTCTTTTGAGTTACAAGGTTTCATGTTTGGCTGGATGGTATATTTTCTTTTCCTCATTGTCAGTGTAAATGAGTGCAATCTGTAGATAACCATTCATCTGTAGAGGCAAAAGAAACCCTCAACAACTTCAATTCAAATTTGGACATCTGTGTATTTTACATGAGTTAATTGACTGATGAGTGATATCTCTATTCTTTTTATTGTCAGACAATGCTTAGTTCTACCACCAGGATAGCTAACCTTGTTATGCCGTTACTCAAAAGGTTAACCATTAGATGCAAATCATTCCTATACATGATGAGCACGTTTTGCAATCATCCTGTCTCATGCAGACGTGGAGACAACTCTGGCGAGTTCTGGAGATGTCGGACATCGTTCTTCTCATCGCTGACATCCGGCATCCAGCCTTGCATTTTCCCCCAGCTCTATACGACTACGTCACCAGGGATCTCAAGAAACAGCTGATCCTGGTGCTGAACAAAATTGACCTTGCCCCACCCTCACTTGTGGTGGCTTGGAGGTCGTACTTCAAGGAGAAGTTTCCCCAGCTTCTGGTCATCTGCTTCACCTCCTTCCCAAAGGAGCAAGAAAGCAGCGATAGTGCCTCAGGTAATTACCTTTAACTGCAAACTTGTGTCCTTCCATGCACTCTCGACATTAGTGTATAATGCTATTCAAAATATGGTAGCAATTGTATGGTCCAGCCCTCTGTCTGCATTACTTATGTTACTTTGTATACCTCATTTGATGAATCCTTGATTGTGACTGGGTGAAGTTGGGGGGGGGGGGGGGCACAAATTTAACAATTTCCTTTAGTCCCATAGCACCGAAACCACCTCAAAGTACTATACCACTCTCTGTTGGTTTACACTCGTACATATCATATAAATGTACTGTATACCTCATTTGATGAATCCTTGATTGTGACTGGGTGAAGTTGGGGGGGGGGGGGGGGGGCACGAATTTAACAATTTCCTTTAGTCCCATAGCACCGAAACCACCTCAAAGTACTATACCACTCTCTGTTGGTTTATACTCGTACATATCATATAAATGTACTGTAAACACTTCACTTTCCATAGCGTGAGAAGTGGCCCATGTCCAATGCAATGGCAATGCAAATATTTTGGGCAGCGCAGATGCGTGAATTGACTAGTGCGATCATGATCGATTAAATTGAAGTTTTTTTTTTTTTTTTTTTAAATTCTATTCAATATGTCAAACATTATGGACTGCTTTTATTTGGGGCATGGTTGATATTATTGCACCTCGGGATCTCAACTCTATGCTATGGCCCTAGGAGCAAGCACCTTGAGTCATAGCATGGAGTCGAGATCCCTCAGGGCAATAATATATCAACAATGCTCCAAAAAGCAGTCCATATATTATGTATAACACAACAGAAATGCCCAAATATATCTGATTTGGGCAAGCCTTCTCATTGCATGGTGTCCCAGTGCTACTGGGTCTTTAAAGGCAAAGTGAACTGCAGACTTTACCTTTCTGGTACCTATCTCTCATATCTTTGATGAGATCTCAAAGCCTGGCAAACTGCTAGTATGTGTCTTCAGTGCTGATATTTTCATTTACTTTAGTTGAAACTTTGCAAAATCCATAGAAGAAACTTCTGCATTCACAGTTGTAGGGCAACTTTTTGGATGCGCTTATCATTTCAGCCATGGAAACATTGAAGTCTGGTATATTTTGGAATGAATATTCCTTGGCAGGTTTCAAGCGGAGAAAGCGAGGAACGTACACAGCGGTTGGACCGATGCAGCTTTACAAGGCTTGTGAAGCATCTTGCCAAGGGAAAGGTAAGTTGCTAAGGTTAGGATTTGTGACTAGGGTTAGGGTTTATGAACTGGTCATCATAAAGCAAAGGTCTGAGGAAATTGTAGCCTCAGTCATTATGTGTCAGGCGGCCTGATGATTAGACAAAGGGGTCTAACCAAACTACAATAAAAACATATTTTTTACCTCAGATAGGGTGTATGGCACTCTTTTTATAGTCATATGTGCATAGATATTGTAGAAGATAGCAGTAGTGAGGATGCTATTTGAAGAAATCTCCTCAATCACTCATGATTTCACATTGGAAAAAAAAATCAAAGGTCATAATGGTGGTATACGAACTTCCTTCTTTTGAAGAATATGAATGAATTAGGGCTAGCGATTTAATCTGTGCAACCAGACAAGCTAATTTCAAAATTTTATACATTTGATGTGTGCAGGAACCACTTCTCCAACATCTCCATCCATTAGAAATAAAACCTGTAATGCTGGTACCAATTTAATACTTTGCCAGTAATGTTCATCTAAAAGTTATTTGGTATTCAAATTCTCCACCATGGTATGATGCATACTTCTTCTTCTTGATGAATCTTGTCTGATGACTGATTATCTAAAAATGTACATATTATGAGGAAATATGTTGATTATAATAATAATAAACAGTTTTTGTAGAGCGCAAATTATTGTTAAGTCTCTAAGCGCTAGATGAGGATCATTCTCGGAAGGTTTTTTTCAAAGTGATTTCATGTAATTATGCCACCTATTTGACAGTTGACCTCAGCAGTTGGAAGGAGAAGATTGAGGCTGAGATGCGTGGTGAGGAGGGCCTGGCCTCGCAGGTCGTGGATTCAAATCCCAGTGAGGCGATGCACTATGTCGAGCACGAAGCCTTCAAGGACGGCATCTTGACGATAGGCTGTGTTGGTGAGTGACAAAGGGCTTTCCCAAGAATTATCCTCAAGTAATTTTCACTAGCTGTGAACATTGCACCATGATGTTAAATGGCTGTTCAGGATCCAATCTGATAAACCTAACATAATCCCAACAAAGACAGTCAAGATGTCCTACATGTATATATCGTCGGTTGAGAATGATAAGGGCGTTAAGTTGCCTCTAAACCCATAGTGTTCGGGACAACTTAACGCCCTTCTCATTCTCAACAGACGATATGATCTTCTCAGTCAAGCAAATTCTTCTCATTATTTTTCTGCTCAAGAAACACATCTATTAGCAAAGTTCAGGTGGGGGGGGGGGATATTATGGTAACTTCATATTATGTGGAAATGTACTTGTCAAAATTAATATACTATTGTCATTCTTTAAGATAGATGTGACTTATGTTTCAGTTGTTTTGGATATTGATGTAGTATTAGAATATCTGTATGCAATGACTTCATTAATGCCATTTCTCAATCACACTCAGTAGAGAAAAAGAAAGGAAAGAAAAGTTTTGTTCTTATTTGCCACAGGTCACCCCAACGTGGGCAAGTCATCCCTCATGAATGGTCTGTGTGGTCACAAGGTGGTCAGTGCCTCAAGAACCCCTGGACACACAAAACACTTTCAGACCATATTCCTCACACCGACGGTCAAGCTATGTGACTCGCCCGGTCTGGTGTTTCCATCTCTGGTGGACAAACAACTTCAGGTATTGAAAGACTTTTCCCGGAGTGGAAAATATTTTGGCTGAGCAGCAGGATGATGAGCACGAAGTCAGTGGAAAATGTTGATGGTTGTAATGATGGTGATGATAATGATGATGGTGATAATGATAATGACAGTAATGATAGCAGTAGTGATACTTGTAATGACATTAATGATGATAGATAATGCAAAAATGTTAACAAAGATGAAATGAAACAATGATTAATATCATGTACAAGTAGTAAGAATATTTAGATTTTTTATCTTGTCAGTTTGAATTACTAAATTTATATAACAACTCAATAATTTCCTAATTTGAATTTGACATATCAAATTTGTCTCTAGCCTCCCAAGTGATGTGCATGCTGATTGGCAAAAATATCCCAAAATTGTTGTCAATTCATAGAGATTAGCTAATCCTCCTAATCATTGAATCCCTAGGGCATCATTGTTTCATCTGAGTAAATTCACCTATCCCATTAATACATTACAACTTCAAGAGGGAGTTAGCCAAATGCCAGGGCAAATCCCTAGGCATGTGTAGGTTGAAGAGCAGATGAATATGTTTTCAAAGAAGCAGGAATTACAGTCACATTTTGCAATGTTTTGTTCCTACCAGATTCTGTCAGGCATTTACCCTGTAGCCCAAGTCCAGGAGCCCTACACAGCCATTGGGTACCTGGCCCAGAGGATACCCCTCACTCAGATCCTGAGGATAAGACACCCTGATGCTGGCGGCTCACCAGAAGGCGCTTCAGGATCTCAGTGGTCTGCTTATGATGTGTGTGAAGGTTAGTTTAATGAGGAAATGATGATCTCTAGAATTCTTTGTGAGCTGGGCTTACGAGGGTATGTTTGTTTCCTAGACATAGAAATCCAACACCAAGATGGGGTTAGTTTAGATTTGAAAATGAAACAAGGAGCTGATATCAGTTCCCTGTCAAAGTTGAATAGTTTTTCATTTATGAATTTTGTTCATAGGTATTCTGTATCTTGGCTCTTTTCTATCTTCTTGTTTTTGTTTGTTTATTTGTTTGTTTGTTTGTTTTTGGCAGTCCCTATTGTAATGGTATTAGCCATGTTCACTCTTTGCATCTAACTGACAGAGAAATCAAGTTCATTTCCCTGTTGAGTTGACCAGTTGTCTAATGAATGTAAATTTATGCAGTGCTTATTTCATAAGATTCAATCGCTGTTGATAGTTAAGGTTCATTAGAGCGTTATACTTCATATTCCATCTTTATTTCCGTGTTTGTCTCATCGGCGATCCCGTTGTGTTCCCAGCCTGGGCCGAGAAGCGTGGATTCTTGACCGCCAAGGCCGCTCGTAAGGATGTGTACCGGGCAGCAAACCACCTCTTGCGCATGGCTGTGGATGGAAGACTGTGTCTGTGTATGAGGCCACCAAGCTACACGGGTCAAAAAGGTATGCAGAGCAGAGTGGGTCAGAACTCTGTCTTTGTGGTCACAAGCTTACAAATATTAATGACTCAAAGAAGTAATAGATAAAATAGACATTGTCAGTTTGGTTAACCCTTTTTGTGCTCTAAGTGTCGATTGGCTCAGAAAATCCCATAGCCTTGACCACATTGTCCAAAGTCCCTGTCACAGAAAGGGTGTACCTAGAATGTATAAATCACTCCCTCTTTCATGCATTTGATACTATTCGAGAATTAGTTAAAGACTGCAAGTGCAGTGTACAAGATCCTTGTTTGAATATTGTGGTCTACATCTGAACCAGGCGCACAATTCCATGCAACATACCATTCTGTTTATAAATGCAATGATGACAAGAAATTCAAGAAAATAATTTGTTCACAAGGACAAGGAATGAATATTGTACAACAAAATGTGAGAATGAAAACATGGAATAATATGTCAGATATAAAGGACTGTGTTCATGAACAGAGGATTTCAAACATGCTGTCCACACTGCATTAGTTTTTGTGTGGCAGAGCTCAGTTTCTTCAACTTTCATTACCTCATGTTGTTTGGTTTGTCTATCTTTTTTTTTTTTAAACTCCTGGCAGAGTTCTGGGAGCAGCATCCGGAGACACAAGAGATTAGTCGTCTCCAGGACCAGCATCGTCGTGTCCGGGAGGACGAGGCGGAGGATGAGCGCGACGACGATCTCTCAGACCAGTTCACCAGCAGCGAGGAGGAGAGCGATGCCGATGTGGAGAGCAATGATGTCGACAGGGAGTCCGACGTCAGGAGAGGCGGTAGGAAGAAGAAGGGACATCGGAGTGACGGAGAGGACCGGTCCTCTGGCGCTGGTCTCCTAGCGACAAGTAACAAATTTGACATGCTGGTGGATTCGTGATGATTCTCTGCATTTCTGTTGTTTTCTGTTTTCACTTTCTGTGTGGGAGTAGGATCCTTGTTGAAAGAGAATGATAAAAGTGGGGGATTAGAATTTGAGTTTGAAATGGAAAGTTTGTGAGAAGCACATGACTTGAGTCTATAGAAGGAAAAGGATGAAGAAAAATATGAAAGAATGGCATTTGAGGAATGGATAGGGTGTAAAGTGAGAAAATGTGAAGAAAAGAATGAAAAAAAAAGGTTTATGGTGGTATGACAACATGATAGTTTTCCTCTTTTGGAGTAGGAAATAAAGAATAAGGAGGTATGAACAGCATTGGTATGATTGATGACTTGTTTGTCAGCATACAGATAGAAATGAGTGCAGATAACAGGTGAGACTGTATAAGTGTGTTTACTAACCACATAATTTCTTCATCAACCATACCTTATGGATGATAAAAGCATTACACACAGACACCCAACCCACACATCAACAGATGCAATATAGAGATAGATGCTCACTCAACTGTTGTTGTTTTTTTTTCTGTGTGGTCATAAGGCCTTGTTTGCAAAAGGTTAGGGAGATGGAATTTATGTCAAGATGACAGGAATTAGAAAGGAATTGCTTCTGAAAGAGAAGTCTTTTTTCATCCTCTTTGATAGCTGTTGCATAAGCAGAGAGATGATTTTCATAAGTTGATATGAAGTCAGCTCTGCTCAGCTATGGTTGGATTTAGAATGATGTGGTGTGAGCATAAACATGAATGGCATGATTGAATCCAATGGTTTATCAATGCAAAATTTGACAAGGTGAGGAATGAATTGACTCGTACCTTAATCATGAACAGTAGTTGATGAAAAATAAGTGGCTGTCTTGAAGAAATGATGTAATGTCTTGTGCTTGTGAAAAACCAAAGCAGTATTTATCTATTTAGCCTAAGTTCTGTAATGCCTTTATTGGTGTTTAAAGTCAAACTCACAATATTTCTAGTACAGTAAGTTTGTTTTATTTCTTGTCTTGCCTGAAATATGTTTTCTTTATGTGTCTTTGATGTACTCTCATATCAGAGAAGCATTCTCAATCAATGCATTAGCAGTAGGATAGAACAGAAATGTCGCATGATTTCTTGTGTCTATGGTGAATTCTTGCCTGAGTATGTTCATAATCTCTTGTTATTTGCAGGCTTTTACTTTGTTTTCCAGATGTCTTCCACTACTTGTACATACATAACCAGCATGTCATGTGATTTACTGCCAATGCCTCAAAAAGTGTCTTAGTGCATAGTAGTGCATGAGTCATACAGAATTTATTGATACTACTGGATTTTCCTCATCATCAAAGGCATATCAGATTCAAAAAATGATACTGTTGTTCAAAAAAATATGAAATTCACATTTTATAGCAGTGAACATATTGTGCCAAAAAGAATATAGGCTTGCCTTTTCTCACTTGGGCTTTGTAAGTTTCAAAAGATCTTTCCACATTTTTTTTTTTTTTTTTCTCCTTGAGGGGAAAATGCGGGGTAAACAGCAGAAAGCACAATGCATTTCCAAAAGAGATTTGGAGCTCTCCTGGAGAAAGTGATTTGCTCTAGAAACTTTTAACTTTACTCATTTCACAGGGTAATATCAATATCCTAGTTTGTCTTATTAATGACACCTTGCTTGAGAAAGATTTCTTTTAGAGTTTCATTGTGTTGTTTGTTTTGTGTTCAGAGATGTCCAAAGATGCTGAAGAAAGTACACAGTAGTGCAGTATTGCCTGAGTCTTTTGTCATGGCAAATCTTTGCTATAAAACCGTTATCTTTTGGCCATTTGATAATTTTTATCAGCAAAATAAGCAGCCTTGACTTGTGCATGTCACTTTGTTTTCCAAAATGATGTCACCTTATCGAAGCTTTTGTTATTGCTGGTGACAATCTCACACATTTAGATTTGAAAGATTCATATGAATTTTTTAGCAGTGTTTTGGAAAAGTGCAAAGGAATAGATGGCTTTTCTGTTTTTGTGTTTTTTTTTTTTTTTTTCTGAGAAGTATGTTTTGTTTTTCAACACTGTTTTATGCATTTGTGCCTTTGTGTTAGTGCAGTATGACTATATGAAGCTTCAGTTCAGCAGAATTTTGTTTAAAACTGTCTGAAAATGGTCACTTTTGTGTTCTAAACACTTCTGGATATACAAACAAGCCTATTTTAAATGAATAGATTTCCAAATGATGTGTTATCCACTTTTTGTGAAATGATTAATGTGAAATGAAACTTGTTTTTTTTTTTTTGGGTAATCTCACTCTAAGGTGGACATTATTTATTTATTTATTTTTCTTTTTGGTTCTTTTGTCTTTTAACCCGTTGAGGACGGATTGATTTTGCTACAACACGTATTTCCCATAGACAAGTGCCCGAGTATACTCGGGACTCGTCCTCAACGGGTTAAGACATCTCAGAAGGCAAATAATTGTATATTGTGGTACTTTTGATCATTTCTTAAAATTTCACAACACTACCATCTATCTCTTAATGTTGATATTCATCTGTCTTGAAATTTGCCTCTTCAATGATAGTAGTATCATTGTGATTAATGGATTGTTTCAAGTAGTATGGTTATAGACTCTGGTTATTTCTGTGGATTTTGCAATGTGCCATGAAGTCTGTGATAGAAGTGAATGAGGGTGAAAAGAGAAACAAATGTGATTTGGTATTTTTCCTTTTTCTTTTTTTTTTGGCAACCTCTGAAAATTTTAGCAGCTTCCTATCAGGTGGGCACAGACCCAAGGGTAGAAATTGAAAGATTTTTGTTCGGAAGTGAAGGAGAACTTTTAGCTTCACTGTTGTAAGACTTTTAGAATATTTAGAGCTTTTGGTGCATTTTGGAATGCTTGATATTGACTTGCTTTGTTTTAGGAGAAATATAACTCTTTTTCTACAACACATTTTACAGCAAGTATTTCTATGTTCCTGAATTTTGATATGAGTGTTGTTGTTTTTTTTCAATGTCTGTCAATGTCTCTAAACTGTTGACTGAGTAATGTACATGTAGTTGAAAGCATGGATATCAAGTTTTAATGTGCCAATTTAGATAGTATTACTCTGAGCTTATTTATGAATTGTCAAGTTGTCAGCGTCATTGCCATATGTTTTGAACCTAGTTTGTGCCACACAGTTGTTCTATTTCACTTCTCACCAAGCAATATTTGCCAAAGGATATCGCTTGCTGGCTTTCTTTCAATGTTATTACAGCTGTATGTTGTCTTAGAATTCTTCCTGGGTACATACTGAATATTTCTCAAGCATGCTCTCATTCATTTTGTTATTCTCAATAATGAGGGAAAGCACTTATCATTGGTTGTGATTGCATAGAGTTTAAATTTCTTTGTTTCGCTTTGCATCCTTGTTTGATACAGACATCAGGTGCATGGTATCCATGGTTGCTGAAGAAACTTGTCTGTAGATAATTATGCAGTGGTCACAGTCAGATCTTCAGGTAAACACATATCAGAAAAGCTCTTGAATAGAAACCTCGTATCAGGATCTGTACCCACTCACAGTGGAAAGTTTGATTTGCCAAGGACGGGTGCCTAGGCTTTCTGCTTTGTGCGATTCTAGGAATGGCCAAGATGACCTCGTTTATTTGTTAACAATGAGGACAATGTAATGACCAGAAAAATGCTCACTTTTTGCTCTGAACCTGTATTGTTTCAAGAGAGACGTTCACTAAGAGGACTGTGGTACTGTATATCAACCACCTTTGCAAAGTATTTGTTGGCAGGGAAACCAAGTATTACCTTGTACAACAAGTGAACAACGAGTACATACAGATATGAATATCTATGCCTCTTATCAAATGGTGCATGAATGTTGTTATAGTGACTGCTTGCCTTTGAAAGTAACTACCATTTCTATGAAAAGAAAAATACATAGTATGCTATTATATAAAACATCAGGTATGGTAAGTTAGTAGCCATGTACAAGTGATAAGTTACAGCTGTGAATTCCACTGTATCCTATGTTTTTATGATTTATAATGTGTTATATTGAACTGCTGCCCTCTTTTTTAAAGGTATGAAATGAATTAACATACATATACCTCTCATTGATGCAGTTAATATTAGTGTAGATAGGACAGGGTATCTCCATCTCTTTAACTTTGAAACAATGAAGAGGCAGCAGATACAATGTATTTGTATGTTTTTTGTTTTACAGTTTTGAGCCTTTATGTTAGAGTTTGTAAAAGATGCATTTAAAGATGTGAAGATATGCACAAGTTGGCAAGCGAAAGAACATGTTTGAAATAACTGTAATGTTAGGATTAGCAGATATAAAAAAAAGATGAAGTGATTTCACAGCGTAATGATAGTATCAGTGATGATGATTAAAGTTATGATAGAATAAATGATGATATCAATAATTATGATGATGATAATAAGGACAATGATAATGATAGTTAAATCTTTATACGTTTTCTAAAAGACACAAGTTTGATCTGAGCCTGAACAGGAACTTACGATAGTACACTGTGTTTCATAATGAATTCATTTAATAGTTCTATTGAAAACTACCCCGGGGATTCCTGTGGAGAGCCTATTTTTATTTTTTTTTTCCCTCCACTCAAAATCTGTGTTCATGTTTTGTTCAAGAGATGAAGTACATAATCACTGCTTGTGAATTCCAGTGCTTGTCCTAGTGCTAGTTCAAATGACATTTTTCTCCACTATGCATTGTCCTCTGCATCATGTGACCTTGTTTGCTAAATGTGATTTTGTCTGCTGCTGAATGTGACCTTCTCATGGTGAAAGTCACCTTCAGACATTATCACATATTCACACCACATAGAGGGCTGTTGTCAAACATTGAGTTGATTGAAACATGATTTTTTTTTTTTTTTTTTATCATGACTACATACAAATGAATGACTTGAAGTCTGATTTTTTTTTTTAATATGAGTGATTGCAGATGAGTGAACTTGCTTTTGATTTCTTGGATAAAAATATGTCAATTATTAAGTTAATTCAGATGGTGAGCACATTAAGGCACGCTGTGTACTTATTGCTTGACATTACTTGTTCCAAGTAGATACTAACTCATGTTACCTTTATTTGTCGCATATTAAATTACATTTGTTACGCCTCATTATTTTGATGGTTATCAGTACTTCTAGATAAATATGAAATCAGGAAAAAAAGGAGAGATTAAACTAGAACAGTGTTGTGCATTGTTTTATATTCTTTTTTTTTTTTAGTAATCATTGTAATTTCTCTGATGTAACCTTGTAAAATTTATGGTGACTAATGGATTTTATGTGACAGTGATGTACACTTTGTATGCAGTTTGTGCAGACTTTGTTTTGTAGAAAGCATTGATAATCACATGAAATTGACTTGGCTAAATGTGTTTGGTCGTTTTCAAAGCCATCAGAAGTTTTATTGTGTGAACATTTTATGGCTGACTGCACTGTTTGAAAAGTTAAACACTGAATGATCAGTGTTTATTCATGCCGATGAAGGGCTATTTGTCAATCAGTTGCATTAAACACAACTCGATGCAAGAATCACTAATTTAAATAGAAAATTTTGGTGTTACATCCTCCTGCTGTAGTGTTACAGTTGAAGCAACAAACTTTCAACTCCATTACATTAGAGTACTTAGGTTGTGTACAGTGGGATTGTTTCTTTGATGGAGAATGCATGCATGATGTCGTAGTAAATTTGAATTTTATGTCGCTCTGTTATGATCGAATGTTACCATCGTGTACTCTAATGGTACATGATCATCCTCCAGTATCTGATGAATTGTAAAGCAGAATATCTGTAGCTGTCATATCACCGGCAATTTAGATTCCCTGACTATTAATACTGTATATGACAAATAGTATTGCAGCCAAAATGGCGTAGGGATCATATGCTCTTACCTTTTTGTGTATGCATTGTAGTCCACACTGTAACAAAACAATTTTTTTTGATATGCTGAGTGTACATGAACACGACACTTCCATATGTCAAATATGCGAGAATGCGAATGGTTAAAGTAGCAGTATGTGTTGCATCAGAAGGTTATCCAAAGGTCATGCTACTCACACACTAATCTCTTGTTATAGACATTTTCAGATACCGGTAACACAGAGTAAGGGGACTAGGGGCCCTTTCATACACAGGTTTCTAATTATTGCAAGTTAAGATCGGAGCAGTTACCACAGTAAGAGCTTACACACTCCCGTCTGATTTGTTAAATAGGGCCACCTAGCTGTTGTCGTGGAAGCTAGATTTGCATAATGTAGAAAAATTTAAAACATCCCTGTGCAGTGGGCTAAAGGACATTGGAGCAAAAATAGTGATTGCTTTATGAAGAACTGTGTAACCCAAAGCAAGAACACCAGACAGATTTGGCTCTTGAGCATCACACACACACAAAAAAAAATGTATAAGGTGTTTTCACATGATATTAATTTTTTGATGCATTTAGCCAAAGAATGATTTTTTATGAACAGCTGCTGCTCTGCTTTGTAATGTGAATAAGATATATGTGATGCATCATCACAAAAGCCGTGTAATTTCAGGAAAATAAGCTTTTAACTAATATATATTTGGCCTTCTTCTTTGCAAGGAAAATAAAAAAAATGAAATTTACAAAACTATAATGGCTATATTGTCAAAGTTGGCTTTATGTGCATTTTTCTTCTTTTTATGATCTCCAACCTCATACGGGTAATGTGATGAGACACCACATATAAGAATCAACCACAGATAAGAAAATCAGAATCCAAACTACAGCTTGTTGATGAATCCTGGTGGATATTACTTCAGAGGTTTTGTTTTTGTTGTTCACAAATTTCCAGCCAGTGCTATTTTTGTAGACTAAACTTTGACAATCGTATGCTTAGTGGTAGAAGAAATGAGCTTTCCCTGTAATCACATAATCCAGGCCTTCTTTTTTTTTTCTGAGTGGGTATTACTGGTTGATTTTGTTTAGTCTTTACCCATCAGCATTCAAGCCATGCCATTTCTTCAGTTGCCACAATAGCTTTGAAATCAGGATATGATTATAAAGAAACATTTCTTTGTACAGCAAATAACTCAATGCCTCAGTTCTCTATGGCTTTGTTTTGTCATCCTGTTTTTCAAGTCAACTGGTGAAGGAGCAGTGATATACTAAAAAAAAATATTTCATTTTCTTACTTTGATGTTTGAATCTGTAGCAGTTCACCTAGGACGAATGTAAATCCATGTGGATGATAAAGAGCCAGTACTGGAGCAGTTTGTCTCTGTTACCATGGATACAGAACTTATAGTGGAATGTTGCTAGCTTTCATCCAAAGAACACACATGAAAAAAAAAAGTATCATAAAAAGCTGCTGCCAAACAATATGTGTTCTATTAAGTTGGCCATCCTTTGTATGCAGGACAAACCTAATCTATGCAGATGTACATTCAGCATGTTCTGGGCATCATCATGAAATATGACCTCACTGCCAAAAGGCCATTGAGGCAATGTGCTGATAATACCAACAACGGCCTTCTTGTTGTGAATCTGCAAGGAACATTTTTCCACTCAAACCAGAAAGGTTTCAGTTTTATACACTGGTTGGAGTTTATGCCTCTCTACTGTTAAGCCCATTGAAGACTGTACGTCCTGAGTATTAAACAAGGGCAGGTGTCTACAGGAAATGTTATAGCAAAATCAACTCATCCTCAAGGGGTTAATGTTAATGACACTTAACAATTATCACTGAACAAAGATCAAGCTAATCCTGTCCTATTATGCTAACAGAGATACAAGTATCAATGGGAATTTTCCAAAGTCAAATTTGTCACAGAGATTTTAGAATTATAAATCATCCTGAAAATGCTCTGATCCTGTTATTTCAGATTGTGAAAGCAATCAGGAATATGATCAATTGTCTTTTTTTGTTTGTTTCTTTTGAAAGAAGAATGAAATTTGAAATAATAGATTGTCATTTGTTCTTTTAGTGTCAAAGCAAGACATGACACAGTTCAGGCAGTCAAAGTTGTTTCTCTGAAATAATCCTATGCTTACATTATTATTCTGGGTGACTAGAATTTGATTTACTAAGTTGTTTGTGACTTTGGAAGTGGTGATAGGCCCAAACATGCTTTCTATCTGAATGGTGTTATTTTTCAAATGTGAATGGGGCAGTGAAGTGTTCAGGAGTAGCAGCAAGGTGAACCATGGTTGTTGTATGATGTCTATAGGTCATGTCTGACATGCAAAGATGTTTAGCATATCATATGAATTAATGTTTTCATTACGTGCATGATACTTTTGTGATGCATTACTTGTCTATTACAGCTAGTTGCTGAATTACAGTTGCTATCTTGGTGAGTTGTATGGTTGCAATTTGATTGATTTGTTGCTCAGCAAAAACTTTTATGTAGTTTTAAGAAGTGCAATCAGTGTGTGTTGATTTGTCATTTCAGGTGAAGCAATAAATACACCTTATGCCAGTACTGTAAAAACCAACACAGTCTTTCTGCTTTCTCTGTGCACAATGGTATGGGAGCTCTAACATGTTTAAATGAGAAGGTGGGCACCGGTACCAGGGAGGACTGTGGGAAGAGATTCCCACCTCCCAGCAGGCACCATCCTTGGAACAAAAGTTGAGAAGGGGCTTATTAAAACTAAGCGAGGCACCTGCGCAGTGTTTCATGAAAGTTGTAGCTACAATATGTAAGCCCCGACAAGTTGTCAGTCACTGACAATTGCCATAGCAACAGTCAGTGACAAGACCTTCTCACTAGCCAATCAAAACCAGGGATTTTACTGATATTTTCAGGGACTGACAACTTGTCAGGGCTTACAACTTTCATGAAACGGTGTCCAGTGGTTTGACATACGACACTGCCTAGTGTTATTAATATGCATACTTTTATATGCAAATTCATGTATATATTCATGAAATGGAACGAAGAAACCCACCTGTGTGGAAAAGTTGCTGGAAGGAGAGAGATTGAGAAAGAGAGATCAAGAGAGAGTGATCTCAAGAGAGAGAGGGAGATCACACACATGACGCTTGAGAAATAAAGTTGTCCCTTCGATTCCTCCTGTATTAAAACATTCAGTATGACAGTGGTGATGCAGCCTATGGTGTCACAGAAATGGTGTGTGCTGTTGATTGCCACCGTCTCCGCCTTGAGGTCATCACACTTGGCACCATTGTCCTGAGCAAGTTTTTTTTTTTATTTAATTTTTTTTTGGTGACATGATGGTCAAAGGATTGTCGTCAATGTGCAACATTGTGGACACTAGCTTCTTAGAGGGGAACTGAAGCATAAATCACATACAAGAGATGAACAGTTTTATAGATAGGTGCACATAGCATGAAGTGCATGATAAAGTATGATGAAATGATACTAGGAATTGGTTAAACTTTACAGCTGGTAGGGATCAGCCTTTCAAGCTCTGCTAGTGCAGATAATGCAAATTCTATGGAATATTTTCACTTCCATGGGCAACATAAACATGTTCCATCACAACTTATGTTACCATTCCCACCCCCCCCCCCAAAAAAAAAAAAAAAATGTTGCTATCAAATCTATCTGATGGCATCACTGTACATGATGAAGATGACGTTTGATGCTTAGCATATCTGAAAAATCAAGAACACTATCAATGGATGCTGCAGTTGCCGATAACACGCGTCATTGCAAAAAGATTGCCGATGTCGTCCTCTGCAACGCTCTGGGAATAAATAATACCATTTGCACCATAGAGATTATTTTCACTCAAAATTATCTAACAGGTTTAATGTAGCTGTGCCATCTCTGCTACCATCCGCGGCCGCGCGCGGAAAACACGGCGCGCGCGGTGTGTGTAATCCAGTAAGTGCACTTTCGTTACTGTGTGTATTGTTTCTTCACGACGAAAATTCCTCCGAGACAGCCGATGGTGAGACGGAAAGTGGCCGTCTGTGCCACCATTAAGGGGACATTTTCTTTACAGCTGTCTTGCATTCGAGTGCTGAATATCTCTTGGTTCCCTGGGAGCAAGGAAGATGAACGATGAATTTCCCCTTCAATATAAACCATCTTTTTGGTGAGAGAATAACGGTGGTGGACAGGAATCTACGTCCGTATCGCACACATTCACACGGGTGAGTGCAGCCAGATACGCTCGGGCAATCGCCGGGCCGCCGGGGAGGTGTCAATCGTTAATCGCAGTGTTTGTTGTTAGCTGCATAGCTGCAGCGGTAGCGGCGGCTACATATTTGCAGCCAGTACAGTAGGCCTAGCCTAGTTAGTTTTGGTAACGTTAGATTCCATTTTTATGTAGCGGTACTTACAGTGTCTGCTTTGAGAAAAGAGTTCTTTGGGTGAACTTCGATACTAAAAAAACCACCCTTATCGATTTCAAATTTTAAATTAATAAGAAAATACATTTTACATGTAGGCCTAACTGTGGTGTTAGGCCTAACGTTACATGTTTTGCTAATTGTACAATTGTAACTAAGAGTAATGCACTTGTCAATTGTAGTCCCGGCCCATGGGTACCCGGGGATGGCCGGGACTTGCATCCCACTTGCAATTTTGCATGTTACACTACCCCACCAAGTCCCGGCCAAGTCTCCGACAGGTCGGGCAAAATTTTCACGGAAATCCCCCGCTAAGTCCCCGGCAGGCCGGGCAAAATTGAAGTTGAAATCCCTGGCCAATTCCCCGACAGTCCGGGCAATATTTGTGCAGAAATCCCCGGCCAAGTCCCCGACAAGTCGGGCATATTTGTATAGAAATCCCTGGCCAAGTCCCGACCCTCAAGGCCCGGTCACACTGCCCAAAAGTCGCGTAAGTTTGCGTGAATCACGCAAGAAATTTGGTTTTGCGCGTGCTTGTCCGTTGAGAATTTTCGCTGATTTACGCGACGAAAATCACCGATGAATTGCGCAAGAACTACGGAAATATCACTCAAAAATCACTAATCAGCGCATAGGCACGCAAAGGCCCCAAATAGGGCGAATTCGTGATTGTGCGCGACGCCTGACGACAGAGGTCTACGGAAAATCACGCATAATCTGCGCTTTATCTCAATTAACTGCGTATGAATCGCACATAAACGTGATAGCGGCAACATTTTCGCAAACGATCACTGATATTCCACGCATATACGCGTAAGAACAACGCAAACTACGCAAAAATTACGTTAAAACTAAAATGGCGCAATACTGCCTAGAAGTGTGTTAACTTTTACGCGAAGCCGAGTTTTGAGCTGCTCAAAAACCTGGTTTTTGAGGACCTGTCACACTGCCCAAAAGTCACGTAAACGCATGATGAATCACGTAAGAAATTCGAGCCTTATTTTACGCGATACGATGCGCGATTTGCGCATTTCATGAGTTTGTCTATACAATTTTGAACCTTCGTAGTTGTCAGCCGATGTGCGCCCTATCGGCACTTTACGCAGTTCCATGTTTTGAGGAGCTCAAAACTCGGCTTCGCGTAAAAATTTTACGCAGTATTGCGCTGTTTTACGTAATTTTTGCGTACTTTACGTGGTCCTTGCGCGAAATATGCGTGGAATATCAGTGATTGTTCGCAAAAATGTTGCCGCTATCGCGTTCACCAACGACTCTCCACTGACAAAAAAGCAGACTATAAATAATGATGCATGTTTCGCGCTTGAAACACCTACGTATCACTGAAAATCACTGAAAAAAAAAATATTGGCGTAGGCCTATGTATCTCTAACAGAACACGGTAAATGCTCACGAAATACTGATTGAGGAATCACTAATGTATCACTAACAACTCACGCATGATTGTGGCACTATATTTTTGCGTGATCTTTCCGTAGTTCTTGTGCAATTCATCGGTGATTTTTCATTGCGTAAATCAGCGAAAATGGTAAAATTCTCGACGGACAAGCACACAAAACCAAATTTCTTAGTTACCGGTACGTGATTTATGCGATTACGCAACTTTTGGGCAGTGTGACCGAGCCCGCCCGCGTGGAATCGCGTGGAATCGCGTAATCGCACATCCGCGGACAATAAGATCGAAGGTTCCACGTCAGAAAAATTCATGAAATGCGCAAATCGCGCATGTTTCGCGCTAGGCTCTTTACGTGATTCATGCGTTTACGCAACTTTTGGGCAACGTTACAGAGTCCTCAATAGCGGGGAATTGCTAGTCGAGCGAAATAATTTATGGTCACATTACCGTACTGGAAATGGTACAAGTCATAATCAACTCTCAAGCAAAATCTGGCTCAATCCCGGCCAAAATTCCCGCCCCAAATGCCTGCCATTTGGTTGGAGCGAATTTCCCCCGACAAACCCCGGTTTATTCCCCACCCACCGGGGCAAAATAAGTGAATCTCCCCCGACAAACCCCGGTCCATTCCCGACCCACCTGGGCAAAATAATTGAATTTCCCCCGACAACACCCCGGTACATCCCCGACCCACCGGGGCAAATTAAGTGAATTTCCCCCTACAAAGCCCGGTCTATTCCCGACCCACCCGGGCGAAAAAAATGCTGAAATCCCCGCCCAACTTGGTTGCAAATCCCGGCCATCCCCGGGTACCCATGGGCCGGGACTTCAATTGACAAGTGCATAAGACTAACGTTAGAGCGCCGAGCGTGATGTGAAAATTTAATAGAAGGACTAGTGTCTAGACCTCTAATAAACGTTAGTAGAAATAAGACCATGCATGCTGATACTGTCGATAGCCAAAACAAAACAAAACAAAACAAAACAAAACGTAACGAAACCAAAAAGGGAAAAAAAAACACAAAAAACAACCTGCTTCTTAAAACACTGATACTCCGTCACCAGTTCTGCACAGCCTTTTTTTTTTGGCTTTACCCAACTCTTGCTTCTACTTGAATTGGCTTGGGTAATTCTATCAATTAATTAGAAGTCTACTTTACTGTGCGTCTGTGGCGTTTCTGTAAATTTAGTAAATTTAAATTGTGCATGTCACTTGATGAATTAAACTCGGCCTAGCGGGTAAACTAGGCCCCCAGCGCGCGCATGCCATTAGAACTATAACATGTAGTTGTATAAATGCGCGTGCTGAATGCCGAGTTTTCCCGCTATGTAATGCGCGTCCTGGGGGCCGAGTTTACCCATAACTACAAGTACGGTAGAATTCTATATCTGTGTAGGCCCTAACTGTTAAATTTATAAAATACTAACATTTAATACTTGTTCATAGTTTTTTAAGGCTGAGACTGAGAGCCATCAATGTTACAGTGTGTATGTATGGGCGCTATTTAATTTAGTAATTTTGTTTGTTTGCCAACACTTTGTATGCTACAATGGAGCTACAGTTGTGGGGGGGGGGGGGGGGGGTTGTATTATTATATGGCAAGCTTGTGGGGAACAACAAGTGATTTTTGTGTCACTGTGTCAGTTTCCAACTGCCTGAACCTGGTGCAAAGTTTGCTACAAATTATGTAAGCTGAACTCTGAGCATTGTATGAACATCTTCATCATGTACATTGTACAATGTATATTGCCCTTGGCTCCATAATCCCTGTATTAAACTCAGCACACATGTCACACACAGCCAGAGAACACGCTTGACTGGAGTGGACCTACAATGTACAATTGTATGTGCCAATGAAAGTTGAATTCATGGTTCTTGTCAACGCCTGTTAGTATCAAATCTTGCTCTGCGCCAAAAAAGTTCAACATTTATTGCTGACGAAATTCCTGCGTTAAAAAGTCCTGATATAAGATTGCAGCCTCAAAAATATCAACAATAGTGAGCTTTAGATCTGGGACGCGAACTCTAGGACAACGCTAATTATAAGCGAAAAATGGTGTTCTGCACTCGTGTGAGACAGCTGTTTCCATTGTCCAACCATGGAGCTACTAACTGTTAGTAGCTCCATTGTCCAACCCAGGAAGCTGCGTTGTCTTTGCATTCTTGCGCAGATGTAAAGCTTGCTGTTATTTTTGATTGGCTGCCGCACATGGCCCATGTGACACGTGTTCAAGCCTGTCATTGGCTTGCCGATCTGGCAATGTCTGCCTAGTCGATTGCTGATTGGTCCGTTATATGCCGCCCTGCTACTTTAGCTGCCTATCGCGTAGGCCAGGCTTAGTCTGTGGCTTGTAAAACTAAATTGTATCAGCAGAATGCACACCGATGTACAGTACTGTGTGTGTGCTATTTTCTTTTTATACTGAAATGAATGTGCAGAAAAACCAGTCTGATGTCAGCTTGCATGTGGCTTGGTGTATCATGACAATGTTTTTCTCTATCCTTCCTTAATGCAGCCATGCAGACCACCAGGCTAATCTGCAGAGAGTCATTGATGAGATGGGCAAAGCATCATCAAAGGTAAGCATGTAACCAGTTAATGCACTTGTCATTTCTCTGTATTGCCACTCCCAGAAACCTTCTGGGCACGCTGAGGAGCCCTGTCACAGATGCACTGGGGGATTCCTAAGTGCCATTGTCGCTTCCGGTTGTCTCACGTGCATCGTATTTCCCATATGATTCTATGGAGTTATTTGTCTGCTTTTTCCTCTGTTATTCCTTTTTTCTTGGCTATAATTCAGCTTTAAAACAAGTTGAAAGTTCCTAAATTTTACTGATTTGCAGTCACTAGAGTCATGGTTCACTACTGCAAGGCTTCAATGTGCTGCTGACATGATGGAAAGCGAAGAAATCTTCAACAAAGACAGACCTTGATCTAAGTGCATGTGCAGCCAAAACTGGGGCAAGTTTGTCCCCTGAGCTATCCCATAATGCATATAAAACATTGCTCTGCATACGGCATCAAGGTAATGGCATCAAGGTAATAGTGATACCGAGAATGGTAGTCCCAACCCCTTGGTGTCTGGGGATGGCTGGAACTTTCATCCAAGTTGGTGGGGGATTTCTGCTCAACTATAATTGGCCCTGCCTGTTGGGGACTTGGCCAAAGATTTCTATGCAAATATTGCCTGGCCTTGTTGGGACTTGACTGGGATTTGACTTGTTTAACATCCTAAAAATGAATCTCGGTGCAAGTCCTTGCCATTCCTGAGTGCACAGGGGTTGGGACTACAGGTGTACAATTGACAAGCGCATTTATAAAGGAAATTCAAGCCATCCAATGTGTTCTCTTGCTTGGTGGCCTCTTTCTTGGAGAATTCCTCCAAGAAGCGAGGATGATTCTGACAAAAATTTGCAATATAAGCTGATCTTTTTTTTTTTTTCTTGAATGAACTTACAATGTAGACAAACACTAAAATAGTGTGTTAGTATAGAATGCCAATAGAGTCACCCCATTTTACTTTTTTTTTTTTCCATTAATCATCTCAAAATTGCCCTATGGATCACTTTGATGTGAAATTGGCCTTGACTGAAGAAGAAAATGTGCCTTACATTCTATACAGCATACAAATTTGACCTTTGCATTTGTTCTGTGATTTTTTACCTTCATATTTTTTGTTAAGCCATGTGTACATTACACATTTAAAGCAGACAGTGTCATATTGAATTCTGTTGTGTTATACTGTTTGAAATATATATATTTTTTGTTCATAGATTTCTTTTATAGATGACAACTGTCAGATGAGTTGTTAAAACTATCAATGAAAATGTCAAAATGTAATAATTTCAACTTTGTAACAGCAGGACATCACAAGAATAAAAGTCAACAAAGTTGACATTTCAGTACTCATTGGTAACTAGTATGCTAGCCTTTAACACTGAATACCATGCTATTGCACTAGTGTATAAAAGTACAGTACATCCCGCTAAATTATGAAGAACAGCTTAGTATCGAAAGGCCTGCCATCCAAAGAGACTGTAATCTGTAAATTTGCTAAATTGGAAAGAGTGTTCCATGGGTGTCATTAGCCATAGATTGCACTGTCGATGGTAAATGATGTCAAATGACATACAATGTTCTCTTAATTTAGAACATAGTACTGTACATTACATTGTAGGGGACTATAATGTGACATTAAATGAGACTCATTAATTCAAGACTCCATTGATGAGGCCATTTCCAAATCCAGGGTGTGTGGTTAAATCCATTCTGAAATCCACTTTTTCAGGGGGTACAATTGTACTCACTAATTAAAAGAGTTCAACTTTAAATGATTACAATTGTATCTTGGTCAATTCATGTTTAAGAAATCAAATACACCCCTTGTTCATTGAAAGTTGTTTGTGTGGCATTTTGTAGTTCTGTACATGTATGAGTGTGTATTGTTATGTAAGATAGCTTGGTAAAGGAACGTAAAGTAACATGAATATCATTTCAACATTCAATCAGAATTGCAATTCACATATTTTTGTTTCGTGTTTTTGTATGTTTCATATCATTTGCTATGTTAACAATGACACATAATGTTGAAATTACAGGTTTTATAGAAATGGGTAGCAAAGATTGACTAATAATAAGATTTCCTTTCAAGTCTTAAAAAACCCTTGATTTTTGTTTTATAAACTACACTGTATTGTAAAAATATACATCATAGATGTGTGACATTTTTCACACAATTACTTCTATACCCAAATTCTATAAGATTCTGAGTAACGAAGTATAAATTTTGTAGGATCCTGTTCAAATGAATTATTGTGTAGGTGCCTGAGTTATCATTATTTTTCTTGGAAGCATTTAATAGCAATATTCGTGTATAAGAAATATGGACTTTAATTGTTACTGCTTCACATTATAAAGGTTTCTAATAAGTTTAAAAATGTAGTCAAGTGTGAGAGATGAAACGCTATGAATATAAATCATTTACTTTCCATTGGCAGGCCCAGGGTCTCAATCATGTCATCACCACGTCCCACAGACTTCGCTTCTCAGACAACCGGCTCTACGTCATGAAAGATTCAGAGGCTAATGGGTAAGTTATACACTACGTAGTCTTCTTCTCAACTTTGACTTCAATCTCGGGTCCATTGCAAAATTAACTTTCATAGAATGAGCTTCCATTGGGAGTTCATACCCTGTCATGTACACTGTACAATGTGTACAGTATGTTAAAACAAAATAGATGAAAACATATCCCATTGATTTGTTTGTGTGCTGCACAAACTCATAGAACAATTATGCTTTTTCTTATCCACTGCACCTGCCTACACTGCACCATCATCCTCATTGTAAATAAAATGAAGAAACACACAGACACACACACACATACACACAGACACACACACACACACACAACTTTCAAATTTTCTGATACGGTTTGTTTCTGGCTGCCTTCTGTGAGTGGAACCCGTAGAGTAGAAGCCTATCTAAGGATATTTTGTTAACATTGAATTCAAGTTGTCTGTCAGCAACCTTTAGGGAATATTTTAGGTGTTGGACATATTAGCGAGGTACATTGACACTATGATGTCTCTCTCTCTCTGTTTATAACTCTTTCATTACCTCCCTCTCAAGTTTATTTCTGCCCCGTTCTTTGCAAATAAAATTTGATATTTTGTATAGTTTGTACTAAATTGTATCACCTTTCCTTTGTACCGTAATGCAAAAGGGCATTAAAGGGTGTGTACAGTTCTGGTTGAGGTGAGGATTTAGCTTTTAACGTTTTGCGAGATATTCAGAAACCACTCTATGAGATGTCAAAGAGCATGCAATTCTAAGGGGTATCAAAAGTTTATTTGATGAAAATCGGTCTTGAAATGGCTGAGATATTCAAAAACAAGGTGAAACAAAGAGATCCTAATAAAAGGCGTGGCCTGTCGCCTTCTATTATTATCACTTTTTTGGATATCTCAGCCATTTGAAAATCAATTTTCATCAAATAAACGTTGAATCCGTCTTAAAATTACATGCTATTTCATATTTCATAAGAAGTTTCTCATTATCTCACTTAGAAATGTTCAAAACATGACTCCCCACCTCAACCAGTTCTGTACAGTCCCTTTAAAGCATCAGTCCTGGTTTCACTGAATTCCTGAAATTTTTCTTTCAATAAGTTGTGAATTTATTCAGTACAGAGAGGACTACTTTCTTCATTTCCTTGTATCTCTCAGAATTTCCCTTCTTAGTTCAGTGGCATTGTTACTTTGCTGCTTTCATTGTCCTACTCCACCACACAATGCAGTTCCTCGTAGGTACCAAACTTCATTCTAGGTTCTTCAAGCTCTCTGTGCTTTGATAGGCCCATTCACACACATTGAAAAGGCTTGATTTGAATCCTGATTCAAATCACCCTCTTTTTCTTCTTCTTCTCCTTCTTCTTTTTTAGCTGCTCTGGATCACATATTGTATACAGCCAAAAAAGAAAATTGCTATTCAAATGGCACCAGTTCACGTAAAAAAAAAAATTGTGACCCTAATTGCACTGGTTCAAGTGAGACCAAACTACACACAGTTGAGTCTTAGTGTTTAGCCTGACTGACTTTTCTCCTGTGCACGCCTTGCATTATGGGATATAAGATACAGATCATTTTGCAGAATGTTCATACACAATTTGCGCAGCAAATAATGGTAACTATTCTGAAAAAGGACGGATTATATTGGGAACGTCACAATTTCCAGGGTCCGCAGAACCTGTTTTTTTTTTTTTTTTTTTTTTTTTTTTTTTTTGAGGGTTCATATGAAAGGGGGTTCAATGAACCTTGAAGCTCCCCCCTCCTACTCCCCTTGCCCTATTAAAAAAAAAAAAAAAACGTGCCAAGGCCCATGCTTTTAGTGATGCGCAGATCATGATTTGAATCTCACTATCTAAATTAGTTGTGATTTTTATGTCCACACACATGATGTTCTGACCAAAGTAAATTGAGTGAAGTAAACCTTTATCCTGTTTGGATAATTTTTGTGAAAACTTCAGAGAAAAAAAAAAAATCCAAATACTCATTTACTCCTAGTACTCATAGTATGACTTACCATGATTACATTTTTAGGAGAAGAAGGGTTGGGGTTACGTCACTCGATCATCCCGTTTCACATAGTGAATTATTCATTACCATGTACATTGTATGAGGAGGCAGCCAGTCTTTCACTGAATGCATTAATGATAGCTCAATATATCTCACTTTTCCCTTTTAGTTGTCTCTTTCCCTCCCCGGCCGGCCCCTACCCCTTTCCCTTGGTCCAGCCTTGATTACGCTTGGTCACTCATGGTCAGTGTGGCATAGACTCATTAGGGGCCCTTGCCCACGTACACCTACTGGCTCGCTGGCAGGGTGTGAATAATCAGAAATTAGTCTGAAGTTTCGGACTCTCGTACCATTCCGTACCTTCTGGAAGTCTATAGAAGTGGGTACATCATATAGTGTACAATGCATAGTGTTTTTTCCAATGGCAGTCTTTAAAACTAATGGTAATGTTGATGCATGCATGTGTACTAAGACTGCAAACTATGTACTATATTACTGTTTATGTGGACTATTTTAAAGTGTGAGATTGTGGCTTTCATGCCGATGTATGGACTAGAACAAAAATAAGAAAGTGCAAATACGAACTGTACATTGTATGTTCAGGAAGTATCGAAATACAACTATAAAACACAGTTGTATGTACATATATTCTCATCTCTGAAAAAAAAAAAGAAGAAAAAAAAAAAACGGAGTTAAACTGAAATTAGCTTTAGTGTATCATGAAATGCTGTTGCAAGGAAATATCCACTTTGACAGTTTCTCTGAATTGAAGTGTTGTTTTTATAGCTTGCAAGTAATCTCAATCAGGATGATGATTTGTGTCATGATTAAAGAGGGGTACAATGTACACACAGTACCCTGTAGTGTGTATGTGTGTGTGTTAGAGAGTAAAGAAAGGTACATTACGTACATAATGTACACATGTACAGTATACCCTTTTTTAATACACAGTAGTGAACTGATGAAATTTGAACTGAACTATTCAAATTGATTAAATTTGATTACCAATAAACATTGGTCATACAATTGGAATGAAATATGCTAGCATTGAAAGAAAAAAAAACCCCAAAACAATAGACCAAAACATTGACAGGTTTGATCCGTGATTTTTGTGCCATACAAGATCTTAGTACATGTGTACATAAAACAGTGTTGGAAATATTAACTTTCTTATCTAATCATGATTTCATCGTATTCAAATAGCTGATGTTGGCTCATAGAAATGTAAGCTGACAAAATACAATTTGGTCTGGAATGTAGACTAAGAAGCAAAATTAAGAATTCAGCTGCACTTTTATAGGGTCAATCCGCTCTACCCCTTTACAGTTTTCTTCACATACAAAAAAAAAAAGAAAAAAAAGAAGAAATCCAATGCGATGTTGGTTTTGCGTGCAGAATTGTGAGATTTGTTTAATGCCCAAGCATGCCAAGAGAAGTACCGGGCTGCTGCTCTAAAATCTCAGGTTCTTAAAGGCAAAGAATGACAGTCAGACACACAGTATGTGTGCAGTGACATGTTTGAAGATGACAGCAAATCAAATATTTCTCTCAGAACATAATCTCATTATGCTAAACATACTGCTCTGAGATTGTTACAGAGTCAGAAATACATTTGGTAGTGTAGGTCTCCAGACCACCTTCTGTGTGTTGACATCAAAAATGCTGCTTGATTTTCAGAATGGATTATTTAAGATGTTTCCTGTGAATTGTGGTGGATCTACAGTGACTATGCATTTAAGAGTCAAATCTACATTTCATGTATTATTAACTCAACAGAGCAGCTTTAGATGCCAGTGGACAGGGAGAATATATTGTTTTTTTTTTAATGATAGATTGATTAATGATATTAAAAAAGCAAATATATTTTCATGTGAAAGGTATTTTCACGAATGAAGAGGTCACAGATATTTTCACTAGATAGATGTTGTTTTCGTGAATTGATGCTGAGGCTATTGAAGTGCTGTACACTATTACCCTAGCGTATGGTGACATTTTCGTGTGTTGTTAAATTTGTGGTCCAACAATGATTCGCTGAATTTGCAAAAATTAAACCCTCGCGAAAATAACGGCTCATACTGTACAAGAATATTTCACTAGACATTGGGAAAAGGGTGATAGAGTCTGTCAGTGCAGACTGATCGATCCATATGACATGGGTTTAATCAGATGGTGTTCTAATGATGCATTAGTCATGGGAGATCAGTGATGGTCTTGTAATTTGGGTAAATTGCTGTCTCATGCTGAGACTTTCATTCTGGAATTACTCGGAATTTGTCGTAATGCCGACAGTGGATGACAGTTTGTACAGAGTGTACAGTACAATGTAGGTCATACAAAAGGCAAATAGTGACAGTGACTTGTATACGATGTACTGGGTAGTACCATTGCAGTGTGTCACTCTTCTATTTCATGTTTGGGGTCCTTTAAAATGTGGTTTACTATTAAATCGAAAAAATATGTAAGAAACCAAAGCAATTATACTTAAAGTGCATTTGGTATTAAAAGCACTCTGTTCGAATAGTAGACAATGATTGCATTGTACGTTGAGTCACAACATGTAATGTTGATAATTAAGATGCAAACACTGCATGCTCATGAAAAAAAAAACCCAAAACACAACAAACACTCAAACAAACAGTAGCTGGAGTGAAAATCAATTTCACCTGGTGCATTATTAGAGACTCATACCACAATACAATGTAGAGCTGGAATGTCATGAATACAATGCAAATTACACTGGATTAGCAATATACAACGTGTATGATCATATCATTCAGTTCTACAGAACATTGTATGCTTACATTTGTACTATAAACATTGTACATCATGAGTTTTAATGGCTCCCCATTGAACTGATTGTTACCAAGCGACAAGACATTTCACTCATGAATATTTATTTAAAGTGTAAAGTGTACTCATACTTTATACAGAACAAGGTTAAATTCATGGCAACACTTATGCTTGCCTAATCTAGCAAGTGCTTATGCATCATACAAGCAGTGCTGGCAAGTCTCCCAGATTGGGCAGGCTGGGGCTGCTCCCTGAAAATGATCTCTCCTAGTCCTGACAGTAAAGTATTGGGAATTCTGATTCGGAAACTGTTCTGTAACTGCTGAGATGCATGTACAACACGCATACAATGTACCCCTGGTACAAGTGTATGTGTATCTATTCTCTCCATTATATTTTAATGTGAATGTTGGCTGCATGATACAAGGCCATCTCCACAGACAAGAATGAATCCAAAGCTCATTCAGGGGTACTTTGATCAGAAACTTAAGTGGTTTTCAGTTAAAGTCCTGTTTACCTTTGGGAGTACTCAGTGATTTACATGTAAAAGTTTTTCAAGATAACATGTTTGATGCATACAACTGTATGTGTGGGTCAGTTGTATCACAAATCATCTTACCATATAAAATTTTTGCAATAAAGCCTAAAACATATATTAACATACAGTCTGTATCACTATTTTTCTCATTAAACCGTAACTATAGACGGTTAGTCTGGAAACATTTTTATGATAACTATACGTATGTCTATTTAACAGTACCGGTACTTACAACTGTAACATTGATTATACTGGTTCAAATTTTTACATTGGTTGTTTCAATCCCTATCTCACATTTTAGAGCTATTTTGAAGCAGTAGTGCTTGGTTTTTGTTTCATCTGCAAATGGTAAATTATGCCTTTCACACCAGACAAATCCACACTGTATGAGCTTGCGTATATACTGTAACACTGCTATAAATTTTTGCGTGCATGAAACTTTCGCAGATTTCGCGAGGAGCCAAGATTCGTGAAAGTAAAGTTCGTGCAAAAATGCTTGTCTACACTTCATTGTATGGATTGAATGCCAGTGGCAATTCACCAAAGTTTGATGCCATGAATGTTTCTAGTTTTACAGTATTCCAGTACTGGTAAGATACTACACGTAGTAGACCTAGAGTGATTTCCATGAATTTAAGACAGGGCTGTATTTTTGTGAGCTACTCTAATTATGCCTGTATCTTTCATCCATTCTACAGCGGCAATGGTTTGGTGGTTGGGATACTGAAGACAGGGAAGAAGAACCTGTTTGTCCTAGATCGTCATGGCAACCAGACTGAGATGCAGCCCGTCTGCGTCCTTGATTTTTACGTCCATGAATCGTGCCAAAGAAAAGGATACGGGAAGATGCTATTCACTCACATGCTTCAGGTGAGTACTGTTATGAACAACAACAATGCTTTGAAAACTTAAGATAGGTTGAGGCGGTTCTTGGAAATAACCACTCTCTGTATTAATCTCTTTTAAAGGGACTGTACAGTACTGGTTGAGGTGGGGATTCATGTTTTGAACATTCCTAAGTGAGATAATGAAAAGCCTCTTGTGAAATATGAAAAAGCATGTAATTTTAAGAAGGATTCAACGTTTATTTGATGAACATTGGTTTTCAAATGGCTGAGATATCCCCAAAAGTGCTAATATAAGTAATAATAAAAGGCGACATGCCACAACTTTATTAGGATCTCTTTGTTTCACCTTGTTTTTGGATATCTCAGCCATTTCAAAACCGATTTTCATTGAATAAACTTTTGATACCCCTTAGAACTGCATGCTCTTTGACATCTCATAGAGTGGTTTCTGAATATCTCGCAAAACGTTAAAAGCTAAACCCTCACCTCGACCAGAACTGTACACACCCTTCAAAAAGAAAATGTTATTATCAGAGAGATAATACTGTCTGATAGAGCTTTAATAACTTCACAATGTGAAAAAATGAGCCAAAGGAACCTTCATTACAGTTTAACGTTAAATATTTCATGGTGTGGACATTTTCATGAATTGTGCCCCAACTGAACCATTGCAAAAATAAGAGGTGAATACTGTATCTCTTGAGAAATTAAATTATGTACAAAACACTGTCATCAGTGACTGCCCCAGCCACAAAAAAAAAAAAAAAAAAAAAGAAGAAAAAAAAGTTGTGCCAAAGTCTCCGGTTTTGTACAGTTTTTCGTTTTCTGCAAATTTATTTTAAGTAATAGTTCAGAGTGTTACCACATGATGGGTATCTCCCATACCAATTAGATTGTGAATCTGTCCAAGCCCTGAGAGTAGACACTCATTTGTGACAGACCCTTTGTGGTTGATAAACAGTTGGCTATTTTACGGGGATGGGCCATTTGTATTGTGCGTGTTTTGTTTGTGTATAGTCACCCTGCCACCTCCAGCTATAGATTCTTACAGTGGATGAAGGTCAGTGAGTATGGTTTTGTACACAAAAAAAAGTGGTTTGGTTTGTGTATAGTCACTGGCCTCTGGCATCACCCTATCATTTGTTGCTTATAAATTCTTACAATGGATGAAGGTTAACAAGTTTGATAGAGTCCATGTAAGTGTAAAAAGCAGAAAACAAGATTTATCAACATTGAGTGAGAATTAACTACATGTATCTAAAATTTGAATACTAGTAGTACGAGTCAGTATTTGCATGGATAAAGCCAGGATAATCAGGCATTTCTTTCTTCCTCATATCAAGGAATTGAATCAATTTAACAAAAACAACAGATCTGTATGAATTTGCACAAAATGACACATGAAATGAAAATTCTGACCATATGAATATTACTGGGGTATTCTGTAGTCCAGTGGTTGCCTTGAAAAAAAAAAAAAAATTTGCCCATGAGGCATCTTTCTAAAACATCTTCATTTATTAATTTGTTACATCAGATATCAATGTCATGTACAATGTACCATGGAAAATGTATTTGATGAGTTATGAGTTGATGATGACACATTTCAGGGTAGGTGAGGTGATCATATCCATCCATCCTTTTTTAAACTCTTAGCTTGCCGAAGTTGCAATTTGCACTGTATGATACACAAAAGTCCCATAGAACAGCAATTTGTGTAGCGTGCAAAGAGTTAAAACAGAGACAAGGCAAATAAACAAAAACAAAAACAAAATAGTATAAAATACCTACAACACCAGCCAATTATGAATGCCACAAGACAGAAATAGCTATACCATGTACATATTTCTTCTTTTTTTCCCCCAGCCAAGCTATAATATGCCATGAAATATTAAAGGAGGCAGGTGCCATAGTCCCAGGGAGCCATTCCAACAGTGTTTGGATGGGTGTGGCATTGCATATAACTTGTCTAGAACTACAAATGTAGGGCAGATTTAGGATGTACTGGGTATATATGGTATACACATGTGCATGTAAGGAGTGCTTAGTTTGTCCCATCACTGTTTAAACACTTATAGGACTTGAATTGATGCCCATAGAGAGTACATATTTGTGAGATGGGTGATTACCAAATTCCTACATGATTCTGAAAGCCATAGATTGTGCACAGGGCCAACCTTGTTGCTGTAGGCAATGGGGTATTAAAATCTTCCATTTAGTGGAATACTGCTTTCACAATTATTTGCATGATATCATTTTTTTTTTTGTGTGTGTGTGATTGATCTATTTCATTTATGACCTTAATCCACATTGCTTTAAAACACTTATCTATTCACTGATTAATGTGTATGACTAAATTGTGTGTTTTATCTATGTTTTTGCTCACAGGCTGAGGGTGTGAAACCCCAACACCTTGCTATTGACCGTCCATCACATAAATTCCTGTCATTCCTCACCAAGCATTACAATCTGAGGGCAACCATAGCTCAGGTTAGTATTACTACTTTTAATCACATCATTGTGGATTGGGAAGTTAAATAAATCTCTTCAGCAGTAAACTACAGTACATGTAATGAAACTGTATTCCATTCCTAGTGCAGAGTTGGCAAAGAAACCCCTTTCATCAGCATGAAGAAGTAGAGTGGTTTTATAGATTTCATTTGATATAGTATGCCTTTCCCCTGGATATCTGCGAATGAGCTATTCAGTGAACCTTTTCATATTATAGAATGTGATATGTTACTTGGAATGCAGCTTTATTAGAACTTGTCGCTTTATTATGTAAGCCTATGGAAATCTTTTTGGTTTTCAAGAACAAGCTTGACTTTTGAAAATATGCCTATGAAAGTTTGAATACACTCTGTACATTTAAAGAATAAAATGGTCCATTACTTCAATAATGTAAAGGAAACCAGCAGAAACTTTGAAATTGCAGACTTGTGTAATGCTGTACTATTTTAGAAAGATTTGTCTTATTCTTTTTTTTTTAATGAGAGTAGCATTAAGGTTATGAAGCATACATCTGCAAGTGGTAAACTTAATTGTCACAATGATTTTATGACCCATTTTTTGTACATGTGCTTCATTACTTTATACCTTTCAACCTTAAAATAAAAAAAATATAAAGGGAATATATTTTCTTGTTCTTTCTTGAAGGTGAACAACTTTGTCATCTTTGAGGGATTCTTCACCAACCAGCCAGACTCCAGCTACTGTAGGAGGCGTGGCATAGGGAAGCCCCCAGTCCCACCAAACCACAAAATGGGTGAGAATCCAATTGTACATAACGTCAGCTGAGAGCCAGAAGGGCGTTATCACAATTTTGGGGGTATTGGTATCACATTGTAGAGCTCAATCTCGTCTACTTCATGCTGTAAGTTTTAGATTATTTTCATTTTCAGTAAAATGTTAAAGATCAAAACTACAAGGGCGCTATTTAACCTGGTATTTAGAACAGTGCTTGTAAATATACCCACTGTTGATTAAATCATCTTTTCATGTCATGAAAATTGATTGTTTCGTGTTTATTTGCACTCAAATCTTAGAACGCTATAAGCACCCTTCTGGTTCTTAGCCGACGATATAAACATGTAGTCCAAAGCTGCTACATGAAGATGAGTGTGTGAATGAAAACAAAAATGAATAACTGACAAATTGCCCTACATCTTCGTAAATAAACACTGAATTGATCAGTGTTTTAGTAGTATCCATGATAAAAGAAATCATGGGCGTACGTACTTGAGCAGGATTCGAACCTATGACCTCCTGATCACCGGACAGGCGTCATCTCCACTAGACCACCAAGTTGCCGCCCGACAGCTAGAGCTGGTTCTAATCTTTATACCATGCAGTGAGTACTGCGTAATTATTCAAATTCATGACATTCTTCCGTCGAGATAGTTTTACTTGCAACTGATTGACAAATTGCCCTACATTGACGTAAAGTGTGTAAGCACTGAATTGATCAGTGTTTTAGTAGTAGCCGTGCTAAAAGAAGTCACCATTTGTGAAATGAACCTGTGCTACAGTGAAAGTTTTTGACTACGTTGTATGGTTGTAACAACAATAATTTTTTTTTTCTTCCTTCTTTCTGCACACTCAGTCCAACCATCTCCACCTCAGCCGCACCGGAATGCGACGACAGCCGGTGTCTGGGCCACTGGTTCCTCCCCTACCACAAGGAGGAAGGAGAGGGAGGTGTTAAGGGAGGTCAGACCAGGCTCCAGGGGGTCCCTGTCGTCAGGCGGATCCAACGATGGAGCGGGTCTGGAGCTGACTGGACTAGAGTGAGTCAGGCTTGGATGTACATCTGAAGGGGTCTAGGGCAATTACCCCCTCGGCAATTACCCCGCACCCTTCCCCTGGCCCTAATCCTAATCTTGAACCTAACCCTAACCCTAACCCTAACCCTAACCCTAACCCAAACTCCTAACCCTAAACCTAACCGTAACCCTAATCTTTACTCTAACCTTACCACTAACCAGTATTTGCCCGGGGGGTAATTGCCCTCCGGATACGATCTGAAGACTGACCTTCAGAATACTTTTGACACAATGGATGAGTTTGCAAGATACTGATTACGGAGTTATTTCCAGCTCTAATAATCTTTGTTATAGGGTGAATTTCATAACAGGAAATCAAATAATTGAGTTGTTGAATCAACATTACTTGTATGTTTTACATATTCAGTGGTGCTATGGCTTGAGATCTCATTAGCATTATGATGTTGTCCTTTGTCCAGGGTGTAATGGGATCGTGAAGATCTGTTCATTTTTAAGTTAATCTCCCAATTCATTTTTTCTTCATAATTAATTATTATTGATTACATGTATGTAGAAAATTGCTTTTTAGCATTCCTCCCCATTTTCAGCATTTCCATATTTACACTGTATATGTTTTCATTATTTTCAAACTTATTTTGCAAACTTATAAATTTATTATACATTGTGATGTAATTTATGCAATCAACTTCTGCAAAATATTTTATGTTTCTGCTAGAAATGGAAAAAACGAACGAATGAATGAATGAATGAATGAATGAATGAATGAATGATGTTCACTTGACCAGTGTTTTGTGTTCATGTATGCAGTGGCCGAGAGCAGTCAAGTTGCATATTCTTGTGCTGTTCCAACAGAGATTGTAGTGTCTCATATTTCACACATTATTTGCATCTAAGTTCCAACAGTGCAAACATGGTGACAGATTTGGAAATATTAGGCTGAACAGCAACAGTGGAAAATAGAAGAAACATGACAATATATGTGAAATTGGTGTTAAACTCCTATTCTCAATACAAGACAATGAATTTTCAACTGTCAGAATGCTTCAGAGGTAAATATCTTGTATCGAGATCAAAAGATTAACACCATTTTCAGTTGAATATCCAATACAGATGAGCTTTTACTGTAATGTGTGTGTTAACTCACCAGGATATCTTCTCGAGGCATGGGTGCCCAGGCCAATAGTTACAGCCGCTACGCACAATCCAACACACCACCAGGGAGGGTGGATGGCGGAGGAAGACGGGGTTCTCTGAATCGCTCTCCCATCGTCGGCAGCCCAGCTCAAGGTATGACATGGTCCCATCAATGAAGATGTGTGGGGAAAATGTGGTATAGTGGATAACACTCTTGCCTTTGAAATGGAGGATGTCCTGCCAAGTGCTTACGTCCTTGGACAAGATGTTTTAACCCATCATGTCCCTCTTGTCCCAGGGTGGGGGGAGGGAGGTAAAATGATTTAATATTAGATCATGGTAATGTTATGAAAGGGCTTAAAGGGACTGTACAGTACTGGTTGAGGTGGGGATTCATATTTTGAACATTCCTAAGTGAGATAATGAGAAACCTCTTATAAAATATGAAAGGGCATGTAATTTTAAGAAGGATTCAATGTTTATTTGATGAAAATTGGTTTTCAAATGGCTGAGATATCCAAAAAAGTGATAATAATAAATTGCGACAGGCCACGCCTTTTATTAGGATCTCTTTGTTTCACCTTGTTTTTGGATATCTCAGCCATTTCAAAACCGATTTTCATCAAATAAATTTTTGATACCCCTTAGAATTGCATGCTCTTTGATCTCATAGAGTGGTTTCTGAATATCTTGCAAAATGTTAAAAGCTAAATCCTCATCTCAACCAGAACTGTACGCACCCTTTAAAGTCAAACATAGAGAGATGCCACAATTTATTCATTGTCTTGTAAATTGGATTTGTCAAGCAGATAGTGTTAAGTGATACTGAGTAATGACCTGTGTTTTATGTTCATGTCACCACGAAGGGTTGGTGTTTGGTGAACAGTACCGACGGAACTCCTGGGACTCTCCACAGAGGGAGACAACCCCCGGCACCCAAACCAAGACCACCGGGGGTAACGCCACGCCCCCCTTTGGCCACATCGGTGCCTTCTCATCCTACAACACCCACCTACAGACCCAGGACAGGCATGGTCATCTGAAGGTCTCACCAAATAGCACTAGGGTTGCTGACAATAACAGGTGAGCCTTATTGGAATGTATTTTACTACACTCTTTGTATCCTAAATTATTTGTTTATTTTTTTTACACACTATATTTTCCAAATTAAGACAACATCCACTACTTTGAAGCAAATTCTGTAGATCTCAGCAGTTTTTAGTTTCCAGAGGATATTCTGCTACTTCATTCTTGCACACATCTTGCATATCATGACTCCAGAAGTTAATAGGAAAATGACAAAACAGTGCCTGCTGTATTTTCTAGCAAAGCTTTTAAACATCAGTCTTAGATGAGGTCATGTATTTTTATTAGCTTTGTTTGGTAATTTTGATATGATAATAATTTTGAATGTATATTCTGTATTCATTCTTTGATTTTAGCAGAATTTTTTGATACAACTGCCTGGAAGTACATCAGCAAATCATCACAGATACCATGGTTAATTTGTACCAAGTAGTTAATGGTGTGTATCTCAAAATGATACATTTAAAATAATCTTTTGAATGGTAGTTTAAGACAGGATGTATGCCAATGTTTCTTTGCAGACAAAACAAAGAAATAACAAACAATACAGCATCAACCACCATCTCCAATGGACAGCAGGCAGGGCCCTCTGGTACCACATCGCTGGACCCATCGGGTAACTACGTCATCAGCTACACCTCTCCCCAAAGCAAAGTGATGCATTCCTCCTGGAATGTGATGGGGATTCCCCCAGGAGGACAGACCAGGGGAAGTCCCAGTCAGAACAGTCCCCTCACTGGGGGCTCGGCCTACCAGAGCCCTTCCAAACAGGGGCGGTCGCCATACCGGAACCAGCACTGGAGCTCACACGGCATCTTCTGACGAAGAGAGCGGGTGGGTTAGGGACGGGGAATTCCCTACTGAGAGTCACCAACCAAGACTCAGCGCATCCAACGGCTTCCAGCGTGCTCCGAGATCTCTGTCAGCCTCAGCATATGTTTCCTGGCGACTTTGCAGTGTGCTAACAGTCTTCACTTGCACAAGGCGCATAGAAAATTTCACTTTGTTTCACTCTGTATCAGTGCAATTTGCTCTGTGTGTACAAGAGTCTCAAATCAAGCTGTGCTCTAGGAAGATTACTCAAATTAGTGATGAAACGAACTAATCGCCTGATTGAGTTTGCATGCATGGATGAGAGTGAGCAGTACGAGTGTGCAAGTCTTCAGTAGTGAAGAAAACTTTCATCTGTTGTTCTTGATGTAGCACTTTACACATGGACACTCATAGCCGGACACTCATAGCCTTACAGCCTTCATGATTGTTTTCACCATATTTCCTGAAGAAATATTGAAGTGATCATTAATACTGGACACAGAGAGAGAGAGAGAGAGAGAGAGAGAGAGAGAGAGAAAGGCAGTGTCTGTGCAGTAATTGTTCAACATTGTCCAGCTGATAAGTGGAGACTGAGATTATATCGTAAATATTTCCATTTTCACATCCTGTACTATCTATGCTGAATAAACTTGTCTCATTATTTATTGCAGAGAATCCATCAAATTGTCAAAGAGTTATTGCTGATGAAAAAGGATGTCGGGATAACATGTTTCTTAGAGGATTTGAAAAGATCACTAGTGTGCACTGTTCTGACTGAATTAAATTGATTATTAGGGAGATTAACGTCTAATAAAACACACAAAAATTTGCCCTTAACTGGCATACATACATGTGTAATACTAATATTATCTACAGCTTTAGTATGACATAAACGGAGCATAAAATTTTAAAAAATATGCATAAAAGTGTATACATTCATTATATAACGATGCATGTATAATAATAATGATAATAATAATAATAATAATAATAATAATAATAATAATAATAATAATAATAATAATAATAATAATAATAACAATAATAATAATAATAATAATAATAATGATGATAATAATAATAATAATAACAATGATAATAATAATGATAATAATAATAATAATAATAACAATAATGATAATAATAATAATAATAATAACTACGGCATTTGTTCTGTGCCATCGATCTAGTGGCCTATTCTGAGGTGCAGAGGGACGTATAAAAGAGAATAACTTGCATACATTACATACATGTAAAAATAGATGTACTGATTAAATTTTTCATATTCCTTCTTCAAGTCATTCCATGACATGGCAGGGTCAAAGAAACTCTCTGTTAGCTCCTTCCCATTCAAAGTCTCCATTCCCACAGACTTTGACTGAAGCGGTCTGCTTGATTATACTTCACTGGAGTGCATTATTATTTTTTTAGTGTGAACGGGGCCATGGCGTGAATGCTGTTAATACAGAGAGATTTTAACAGGAACAATGGTGAGAATATTCTGCTCTGTGGCTGTATGTGGTAGGTGACATACAAAGTGTATGCTTACAATGTCCAGTGTGTGATGAATATCGAATGTAAAACAAATGCGTTCTGTTATTTTTACTCGGCGAAGTGAGAAATGAGGTGCTGTCTTATGTAAATTTAATGTTATGTTTTGTTATTGACAATCATGAATAGTATGGTGTGTAGAATCTGGGGAATGTACGAAGCATCTGAATATTGCTGCCTGCACTTTTAGTGGAAGTCATTCCTGCATGTGTCTCTGTAATATGCCTTTAAAATCAGCTTTATCATAGATATTTTTGTGGTGAGTGACTTTGCTGCCATAGAAAAATTACTGTAAGAATTGTGTCTGTAATAAACTTTGAGAAGATAGTTTTAATGTATTTTGCAGAATGTACGATAGTGTATTTCATATTGAGAAGCTCATTTGTGCATTTGGTGGAAAACAGGAATTAAATAGTTAGAGTGTACAAAAACAAATTATAGTATACAGACTGAGCCTGTTCACATGTATTCAAAGTTCTGGATATTTCATGCTAGGATGTGCCAAGTTGATCTGACAAATTGTATTGACCTCTGCATGAAGTCATTTTTAAGAATCCAGATGCTTGCTCAGTCGTTGAATGGTCATTGAATGCAAATGTTGTGTCTGTAAAACAAAAAATAGTACCGCCATGCATTTTTAGCTTTGGAAAGCTGTACTGCAATGCTCATTATGTGTGTGTACATGGTGTATATCGCTGAATGTTTAACTACTGATACATCAATAGATACTGTGTTATAGTAAGCCTAGGATTATCCACAGTGCTCTTAGAAATCAGGGATGTGTACATGAAATGATATCTATTTCTTCTATCGATCGTCTTCTCTCAGTATGTGTAGCGTAAGAATCATCTTGTCTTCATTTTTAGTGTAATTTATGAGTGATGCTTTTGACATTGGGTGATCCAACAGACTGACATTTTGGTCACAGGTTGTACACTGCAAACTGTACAAGACATGAAGGGCTGTGGAATATTTGAATACTCTAAGGAAACTTAATTCAAGAAAGTCCTTTTCTTGTGTCACCATGGCTGATGGCCAGAATAATCTGCCCTGAATTTACAAAATGTGCCAACAATGTCTCATTGTCCTGATGTGTATCAAAGGACATTAGTAACATTGCAAGGGGAATCCAATCAGCTTCTTGCCTGCTATATTAACTCTTTATGTGCCTTGGTGGAAACCCCCTGTGTGCCACATTACTCTAGGACACCAAAGTAGTCATGCTTTGAGAAAACATTCTGTTTTTCAAATTTACACTGTATGTTGCTGCTAAGCTGGACACATAGTGAGCAAAGTTGTAGAGAATATACCAAGCTATGCTTTGATGAAAACTGTATTACAAATCGCTGATTGTTTTTTCTTTGAAATGACCAGTAGCAACATTATGTAAAGGCATGACTTTTGAACACAAAACAGTAACAGAAACTTAGAATTTACACGCAAATCTATTAGTATTAGGGAGCACCGCTTGTTAGTCAATCACCACATAAAATGCAAGCTATATGTGAAACGAACTGAATCGCAAGAAAAGCTTTCACTGTACTGCAGCATTTGGCGATTTATCGATCGCTTTGGATGGGTCTGTGGGTTTGAGCAGAATGTGCGAAGTTGGCACGCCGTCGACCGAGTCAGACATGCGAACGTGGCACATAAAGAGTTAATAAAGTCAGAGTTTGAGTTCAAACTCAGGTTCCCTTTTCTATGCTACGAGCAACATCTTGACTCCGCCAAATTTTTCAAGGATGACTTTTTGATACAGATGACTACCTCTTCCAGTATCTTTTTCTACTTCTGAAAGAAAAGCATAAATTATCACAAATTTCCCTTAAAAAATGAAGCTAATTTATCTCCACATTATCAAGCAAATATTGGGCTGTAAATGTCTTGCTTTTTGTAAAAAGGTCAACATTCAACTCTCTCAAGATTGTGTCTAATACTTTAAGTCACTGAATGTTGTATACCCATAGATATTTCACAGCATGAGTGATATGAACAGAAAAAGTCGTAACAGTGTAATGGAAGAATTGTTCATGTAGGTGTATTTCCGTGAGTCTGTGTGGAATGATATACATGTATTGTAATGACAAGTTTTGCCCTCACACCATATGAATGTAATTTATCGTAGGTTAAGTACCTGGTACCTGGTATTAAAAGCAACTTGCTTGGCCAAAACTCAACGTGGTAAAATTCTGACTCAAAACTTATTTCACTGCTGCCATTGTTTGTGCAGAAAGCCATCAGAATAGTTTGCTGAAAGGAGAGTGAAGGTAAATACAAAAGGTTGTATTAAATATGAACTGTAGAGGGCAGTGTTCTCAAATATTGACATCTGTGTACCAGTTATGTCAACATTCCAGAGCGTGGCATACTTATACTTGCAAAGCCAGCAAGTGTCGTTTCTGATGTCTGTATTAGCACGAGTTTGTCAACTTACAATTTGGAGCCTTGTTTGCATTGTATGTACTACAATTCAGTATTAAGATTCTTAATTGAAGAAGTGTAAAGTCAGTATTAAGTAATTGATTCATTGTTTATGCCTATCAAGACTTAATAGCTGTGTTCAGACGGAGGCAGTTTTGGTCGGAGTAACTTCGGAGGAAGGGTCGGAGGAAGTTTGGTCGGAGTAACTTCGGAGGATAGGTCGGAGTAGTGCCCGTCTGAACAAGGTCGTGGTAACTTCCTCCGATCGGAGGAACTTACCACGACCTCTTCCTCTGAACGAGATACTCCTGAGTTTTTTCAGGAGTATCTCGCTACCATGACTAGCCGGTCGGAGTAAATTGCCCGTGCGGACAAGCCCTCGGAGTATCTATGAACTTACATACCTTACGACCTAGGTAAAATTTCCTGGGTCAAATCGCAATGTTGACATTTTGCGACTATACGTGCGCGTGTATAACGCAATTCTAACCTAGTTGATCGCGACGAAGAAGCTAGCAATCGTGCAGAAATTTCCCTCAACAAGAATGGAGAAGACAAATGCCACTGGTAAAAAAACAATTGCATGGTCGACGTGCGCGGCGCTACCACTTCCGGAAGTTACACCGACCCTCGCACATAAATTGGTCGGAGTTTCTTCCCACGACCATCGTGTGGACACAAGGGTCGTGGTAAGATATGCATTAATTTGAATTTTAATTGCCGTGCGATTAATTTTTACTCCGACTAGAAATGAACATGGCTTATTACCCACTGCTTATTATGCATGTGCAAGAAATCTAATTCAGCACTCAAATATTATTTGCAGCCCTTTGTAGTACATGGGGGGGGGGGGGGGTGGATGAAACAAGTTATGTATACCCTGGTAAATAAACTTTGCTCTTTATCCTAGATTATTATGTTAGAACGCTTGCAGAACGCTTCCATGTGCATGTTGGTACATTTACTGTATACGATAAGGTTTTGAGCATAATATTTCTCTGTGGTAATGGCAGTCAGCGCAGTGAAGGATATATGGATGTTTTAATGCTTGAGGGTTTTTTTTGCTGATATCAAGCTAGTTCTACTAAATGGAATGAATTTCCATTACCAAAACAGCTCTATGCAGCTCTGTACACTTCTATGTCATATTGGGCAGTATTTGTTATTTAACCTATTCTGTGCCAGGGATACATACAATGCTATGAGGTTTTCACTGCTAAGTCAGCACTCATAGCACATAATAAAAGGGTTAATCACATTGCAATGTACTTCATGTCTGCGTCAGAAGTGTGTGCTAAAAGAGCCGTTTGTCTGTACACTAATGATTGATGGCTTGTACTACCAGTAAGTGCAGAGTGGTAAGAGATATGGGCAGATTGTATGTAGGGTAAACAGCCTATTTCAACAATGATGCTGGCTCCAGTTGAAATGTGAACACAAAAAGACTGCCAGATTTACATACCTGTCTAATGGAAGCTGCTCAGTCAAAGTGTACCTGAGTTCCCTGAGTGTAAATCATAGAAGTTTAGCAACTGACCAGTGTTAACCTGTTGAGGACATGTCCCGAGTATACTCGGGCAGGTGTCTATGGGAAATGCGTGTTGTGGCAAAATCAGTCCGTTCTCGATGGGTTAATAGTCTCGTGTTACTTTTCATTGAACCAGTCAATGAGTACAACTGTATCTATTGGCAGCAAATGTTCCTGAGCCACATTCATACACGTAGATCCCACACACACCAGGAAACATTGTTTACAAGTGAGAGGAATTATAAGTAAAATCATAATAATTGCATTGATGATGGAAATGATAATAATAATAATGATGATATAAAATCTACATATTTTCTCAGTTCAGAATAAACAAGTGTACTGTAAAACGAGGAATGTTTGCGTGCATTTTAATTTCGCGAATTTCGCGAGTGCGAAGATTTGCAAAATTAAAATGCACGCGAAAGCTCTGGTCTACACTGTAAAGATCGAATGCCAGTGGCAGTTCACGAAAATTTCATGCCGCAAAAAAAGGCTGTCAGCTCCAATTCGCGAAAAATTCATGCCGCGAATATATTGTGTTTTACAGTATAGTTTTATGATGAAAATCAACTACAGTATGATAATGATAACTGTAATAAAAATAGTCTCTTTTGGGAAATTAATGACATTTTATCATGATTATGATAATTGTACTCAATAAATGAGATGAAATCACCTGTCGGTGAGCATAGGTTTGGAGGGCCAGATTGTTCAACATCTGCTCAAGATTAATCCTCTTCAGCAATGTAAAGATTAAACATTACTCTTATTATCCCCAAATTGAATGAAAGCATACAAGTAAAATGTTCATTACCACAACTATAATGGGTTGATACAGTGTGTTTAGTTGAAGTGACTTTTGATTCAAATGGCATTTAGTTCTGGCAGTTGATATCACAGAAGCTTTTCAGTGTGTACACAATGTACTTGATTGGCCATGACTCGTATCAAAGCAACACAAGTTTGAGGATAATGCACTTATCTTTTTTCCCCCACCATTTTCGTTGTACTGAAAAAGTTGATTTACAGCATGTGCTGTTGCAAACATTGATATGTTTTATTGAATGTTAGTGCTATCTGTGTGTTGATTTAATGCGTTAAAGAGTTTTTCAATTGCAATTTTAGAGATTTATTTCAGATTTTGCAAGAATATGTGCAAGTAGTGAATGAATTTAGCAAAGCATTGAGTGTTTAGATCAGTAGATTGAGTATTCTTTCTTTTTATAGTTTGATGTTCATATCGCTATATCTCTTCCCTGCATAAAAGATGTACAATAGGGATCGCTTTCTTAAAAGCTACACTTTAACATGCTAGCCGTCCAGTTCCTGTATGGTTTAGATGATTTTGTAATTTTCAAATGTTTTTTTATTTGTATATTTGCATAATTTATCTTATACATGTGTGTAAATACAAAGAAGTCTACAAAAATATTTGATAATGTCATGCCCTTGCTACAGTACTGCTAAACTAAGCTATGGTAGTGTGTTCACTGCAATGGTAAAATGATACACATTCCCATTGCATGCGAGAACCAGGTAAACTGTGTGTTCACCATATGGGTGAATTAGCATGTCTTGGAGCCAAAGGGGTTGAATGAAAATTCTGACCTATTTAAAAGTTAGTCAGAAAAGGAAGAGTAAAAGTCTGATCAAAATTAGCGAAGTTATGAAATCTTGAAGTTTTGTTGAGTTTCACAAACAGTTTTTTAATAGTCAGTAAGAATATGTAAATAAGGGTTGGTGATGTCATTGTCTCACAACTTGCCATATACAGTGTAGTTCATACACAAAATCTCAAAATTTCCATTTTTTTTTCGAATGTAAGTATGCCTAGGCTCAGATCTTAACATATTTACTGATCATTATTTTTAAGTTATTCATCCAGGAATAACATGTTTAACTCTTTTAAACCAGAAGAATTTTCATCTTTTTTTTTGTATGCTAACAATGGAAAATTGTGAGGTGATGACATCAGCTCACTCATTTGCATATTCATATCAACTGTATGAAAACTGTTTTGCAAAAATTAATGAATGTTTAATAGTTGATAACTTCCTTACTTTTAAACCAATTTTGATCAAAATTTGACTGTTGTGCTTGTAAAAGTTTTCTCTTTCTTCTCAGACTAACTTTAAACTGGTCTGGAATTTCCCTATAGTATGGGATGGTAGAACCTACAGCGACCAAGCTGGCCCCGCACACACCACACAGCATTTAATTAGATTTATCTGCATTTTTCCTTCTCTGTTAAGGATGAGATAATGCTGTGGATTTCAATAAGAACAGCTCTTCATGATTGTGCAACAATTTTTAGTCGACAAACTAGGAAAGTTTCAGTGGTTTGCATGATTTTGTGCAGATTAGAAGATTTTGCATGGCTTGCTGTCATCTCTATCATCTGGCCAAAACTTCAAAACTCTTTCCTATGTTTGATTATTAAGCATTGTATGTTTTCAAATGATCAGTTAGGAGACAGAGACACCAATGAGAAAGTGGAGCAGAAAAGTTTCACTTTCTCTTTTGAAGTATTCTGCTTAGTTTCATATTCATTCTATTATGCTTGTATTTTGCATATGCATATTATGTTGTACATTCATTTCACTGTACAAGCTTGATACAGGCATTAGTTCTGTTAGATTTTTGTCTGTTTGTTTGGTTTTTTTTTTTTTTTTTTTTTTACAAATCAATGTTCATAAAAGCATGAATATCAAACCCAAATTGAAATGATCCTGTTTAATGAACAAAACAAGCTTAGTGTTTTTTTGGACAAAAAATAATTGGCTTCACATTTAATAACAGGTTTTGTTGGCATATAAATATATAAATGTCTTTTAGGGTAACTTCAGAATCTGTGGTGATATTGTCAGCCTCTATGTGCTGTAGTGAGCTGCAAGCAAAATTTTGTGCAATATGTGAATATGCTTTTTGTATCGCTTACAGTAGTAGGTACAGAATATGTTAATAATTTGATTTGTAAAGTACATCTGAGTGTCATAGTGCATGCATGATTGAAATAGCATGAAGGGAGATTATGTGTGTTTGATTATGTTCTCTTAACTTTTTGTTGTGGGGGATTTGTTTGTGCAGATGCAAGTAATGTTCATTCAAGATTTCCAGTCAGTGTTTACAACTATGATGTTGGAGACAAGTTTCATACTTGTATCCTTTTCTTCATATGTCTTACAGTTTACTGGTTTAAATAATTTCATGTAAGGAGTGACACTGGTTGGTTTTCAGTTCAGTAAGTTAGATAACCATCTAATTTACATATATTTAATGTGAATATCATCAATCAGCATTATACTAATGTGCTGTAACTGCTAGAAGACTTCACATCCCATTGCATGAAGATATAGGGTAGTTTTTCTGGTGTAAGAAAGTGGCATATTACACAACATACATAATAACATTTAAACATGTATTGTAATAGATGAGATATTTGAGTGACAATATTTGAGATGAAGACAAAACTAAACTGGAGTTTTAATGTTTGTGGCACGTAAGTGAGTGTTTGGAAAAGAAATAATGAGCTTCTCTCCAAAGTCTCTTAAAAGAGTACTGTATACGCCGAATATTTCGCGAGATTTTTATTTTCGCGAATTTCGCGAGTCGAGTGATATTCGCGAAATTAAAGACACGCGAAAATATTGACTCTGACCCCGATGTGAATGTTATGTATGCGTGTACATTTTTCCGTTTAGTACAGGACTCCGCACTCGCGAATTTAACCACTCGCGAAATCATCAGGAATTCCCGATTCCCGAAAATTTAGACTCGCGAAATATATGGCGTATACAGTATATATAAAGATTGGAATTTTTTTTCATAGTATTCTTGAATTTGGATTTTTGTTTAGAATGGTATGACCACGCTGTATTGTATAGTCATTCTGTTCTGAATAAAAACAATGGCTTAGCTCTTCATGTAACTCCTAGCTTTGCTCATCAGCTGTATTGCACTGCACATTATATTAAATATTTTAGCTCTGTTCTTTAGTCTTAACCAACTTAACACGAGAGAATGAATGAAGAGTATCTTTACTGTTCACCTTTTCTTGGATGCATGTGATTTCCTGCACACTGTAGATCGTATTCAGGGTTCATGTCATTGTAGTTCTTTTGTGTATATCTGCAAATGGTGTTAATCTCTGAACTTCTTGATTGCTCACTGTCCTTATTTGCTCTACCCCAAGTGGAAAATACTCGCAAAAGCGGTGAGAGGGTCCTGAATCTACCAGTGTTTTAAACTTAAACAGAAAACCTGTACTTCCTTATTGTATTGTCATCACAATATCATTATTATTATTATTGTCATTATTATTATCTTTTTTTTAGCAGACCGATCTTCCCATGTTCTGTTGTGTGGACCAACTGATGTTAAATGAAATATTTGACATTATGATTAAAATGGAAGTTGTGTTTGGTATGAAAGCAATCCATTGCTTCAGTATTGTGCTTATTGGTGCTGTACATTGTGATGCGTAAATGTGGTTGTGTGTTAAAAGGGAATTCCTGACCAGTTTAAAGTCAGTCTGGTAAGAAAGAGTAAAACTTTATAAATACTACAGTGAAAATTTGAATAAAAAATTGATACAATTTAGGGAAGCTAGTTATAGGGAATTTTGAAGTTTTGCTAACTTTTGCAGAACAGTTCTCGAACAGTTCATATGAATATGCAAATGAGTGAGCTGATGATGGTATAACCTCAAAGAACTGATGAAAATCAAATCTTGCTGTTGTAAAAGTGTAAGAAAGAATGTGATTACTGGTTGCATAACTTCAAAATAATGATTAGTCTGATATACACTGTATCAGGATTTGAGATGGGGAATAATTGCATTTGATCAATATTGAATTAAATATTGTTCAAACAATATTAAACTAATGTTCAAACTTAGAATTTTAAGTTTTTGTGTACAAACTATGGTAAGTTGTGAGGTGTTGACATCATCACCTTACTCATTTACATATTGACTGTTCAAGAGGCATTGCAAAAATTAGCAAAAATGAATTTCACATTTTCCTTAGTTTTTATAAAATTTCATCTAAATTTTGTTGTTGTGCTTATAAGATTTAATCAGTATATTTATATGTTCTATGTGTATGCATGTGTGTGTTTGTATGTATGTGTATACTGAGTATCTGTTTATATAATATATAAACCACAACAGTGGCGGATCCAGAGGGGGCGCAACCGGTGCACGCCCCCCTTTATTTTTCATTAAAAACAAAAGAAATAAAAAGAAAAAAATGAAATGAAACCCGGAAGTGGCACCCGAAATATTAGTTGCCCCCCTTTTACAGAATTCCTGGATCCACCCGGCGCCCCTGCATGACATGACAAAGGACTCGGTTGAAAGGGATATTTTGCTTTGCCTTTTGATGGGTTGAGTATATCTTTGTTTTTTGCAGTTTCCATCAGGATTGTTAAAAAAAACAACAAGTAAACGACAAGACTATATAAGGAGAACAAATTGAGCAGGTTTTTTTTTTTCTTATTCAAATTAATGAAATTCTTCCGTCGAGATGTTTTTCATTGCAGCTGATTGACAAATTGCCCAACATCGACGTAAATTTTTTTTTCTTCTTCTTCTCCTTCTTCTTCTTTGTTTTTCGTCATTTTGTGCGTCCAATTATTATATCTATTTCTTTCATTTCGTTTGTTTTTATTGTACTGACCCCGTCAGCGGGAGGTGTCGGGAACGTGCGTAGATAGCGTTCCGTAGATATCCATTTGTTTTGGTCTGTTCTGGGTTTTTTTGTTTCTCTCTCTCTCTCTCTCTCTCTCTCTGACCAGCTGAGCGTTTGTTTATGAAGCGTTCCATAGCCACAAAGTGACACGGTGTAACGATATCAGACGACGCACCTGCTGCGCCACCCACATACACACCGCACAACCAGTGTGCGTTTGATACACATCGCATACACTGCACCACTTGCACAGGCTCGACACCACCTAGCGGCAGCTAGCCGAGTCGGTACGGTTTCGTTGTTCGTGACGAGAGACCGATCCGAGGTTTGATGACCAGTCGCTCTACTGGATTTGTCCAAGATGGCAATACGGAACCTTCAACTTGTCTTAGGAACGTCAAACATTATCGTAATATTTGCGATTTTGACAAGTACGCGAGCTGCCTTGTATAGTCCTGACGACCACGTCGTTCTACTAGACGGTTCTAATTTTGCTCAGTCGGTGTACAATTCTGATAAAGTTTGGATCATTGAGTTCTTCTCCAGCTGGTGCGGACATTGCGTCCACTTCGCTCCAACGTGGAAGTCCCTTGCGGAAGACCTCCGGCGTGAGTATTTCGTAGTGTCTGGACCGTGCACCTGCACTGTGCAAGACTGATTACGTGTTAAAACCAGTGCAGCTGCACTGTTTGTTGCGTTGGTGTCTGTGCAGGTTGACGTGATACTGAGTGATAGCATTCACTTGTCTATATTATTAGGGCCTATAGATCTAACGTATAAGTGCTTGATCAGCTGAAAATCTGTTTTCCTGGTTGCACACACACACTAGTAAATTTATTCTAACTAACATTAGACATCGCCTCGCTACACAACCTGTGCTGTGGCTGTACACAGTATTAGTAACGACAGTGTCGGTGAAGTGAGGCTGCCGGCTGTGTACCATGTCACTTGCATGATGTAGGCCTTACTACATAACGGTTAGTTAATGTAGGCCCTAATTGCACTGTTGCCTCCCCAATAATATCTAATTAAAAACGGATACATGACTTGGCAGATGTGAAAGGGGAGGGTGCAGCATGCAGTTTTTGCAGCAATGTTGTGTTGACTCTGTGGGCATTTATCTGTGACGATGGTTATGGCAATGGTGATGACCAAGGTGATGATGATGATAATGTGACGGTAATGTTATTAATGATGATTCTTTTGATGTTCTGTTAACTGATTATAATGCCATGAACTTGTGGGATAGAGTTTTACTTTGTCACTGAAGTACACTGGCAGCTGTTGCAATTGATGTTCTGCTAGCAATTCTGCCTGGCTCCACTATGAGGAGGTTTGTAAAGCCAGACTTGTCAGTGGAACATTATCTTGACAACAAAGAAACAACATCAACAACAACAAAAACCGGGACCTCGTCGTTTATGGATTAAAATCATGGAATGCTGCAGAGTCACTCGAATTACTGAAACTAATTAATTGATTGTAAGATTTTAGCAGGGTGGAAAGTCCTGGCAAAGTTGTGTGTACTCTGTACACCTGGAAAATATGCAATTATGTACAAGTGCGCAAGCCTAGTTAGGAATTGAATAGATCTACCAAGTATTAACATTTGTTTTGAGTCCAAGACCCTGTTTTACAGTGCGAGGCTCGGCCGAGGCCTCCTTCATTTCAGTGTAAATGTGCAAAAGGCCAAATAAATGCGAGGCCAACATTGGCCACGCATTTGGCCACGCTCTGGAGGTGGTCTTGGCCACGGCCGAGCCCGGCCTCTTCTTGGTGTAAACGCAAACTGGGCCAAATGCGTGGCCAATTTTAGCCTGGCTTCCAGACCCTCTGCCCGTACTATTTCGCTATTCACGATATCAACCCCCTCAATGTCGAAAACTAGTATAGTTTAAGGTGGTTTTGTCCTGCAAAGGATTTTTCCTTCGGCAAAGGCCTTTGCCTGAACGGCGACTTTGTCGCCATGGAATCCAGATGGCAAAGGGTCTGAAAACCAGGCTATACCAAATTGCGTTTGTTTACAAGAAGAGCTCCACTACGACAAAATATTGAAAGGATTGAATTAAAAGCGTGGCTGAGCCCCGCACTGTAAACGGGGTCTAATACTGTTGTAGCCCTGTATAATGATAATGGTAATGATAATAACTAATAATAATAATAATAATGAAAATAATAATAATAATAATAATAATAATAATGAAAATAATAATAATAATAATAATAATAATAATAGTAATAATAATGATAAAATATAGTACATAAAATGTATAGCACATTTTCCATTTTAAACATACATGTTCAAATGGGCTTTACATTTCGATCATTAATGAAGCAAGTGAGTTTTTAGATGTTTTTTGAAAATGATGAGAGATTGCTGGTTGCGGAGCTCGTTTGGGATAGTGTAAAGAGTATGCTATACACTTGAATGCTTTACGAACTTTGGTTGTCCTTAGTTACAATGTACTTTGTACTCACTTTGGCAATATCCATGCTTGGAACTAGCAGCTGATTGTAAGTTTTGAATATTTCAACAAAACACACCATAAGTTTTCAGCTTTTGCAGCAATATTTCCAGATGTTGATGGAACTTAAGCTCTCAGGTTTTTAAAGCATATTTGTCTCTAGAGTTTGATTGCTCTTCTAAAACTTTTTTCCTAATTGGGACAGGATGTGTGAATATTTTCTGTGCAGGAAAGATTAAAGTGACTTAGTGATAATTTCATGTGAGAAACTTGATTAACTGTCCAAGTCTTAGAGTAGTAATTGAGCCATTATGCAGTGGGGGAGCCCCCTTGCAGAGCAAAAGCACAAGTCCTGTAGCAGCTGTTTCATTAGGTGTTTTAAGTGATACTTCATAGCTCATAACTTTATGTTTCTTTCTGCATCAGGTATGGAGACATAATGTTCTGGTATCATTTAGATGTGTATCGAAAGTTTGAGTGTAGAAAGCTAGGTGCTGGAAAGAAGAAGAAGAAAAAAAAAATGGAAAAATGATGTGGTGGCTGTATTATCAATTTACTAGTAATTCAATACTTTGTTCAGGAGTGGGAGCCATCGTTGTATGTGGAATTCCATCTATTGAATTATTCAAAACTGATGTAGTGCACTACAATTGTACAATATACATTGACAGAGATATACTTTCCCCCATGTTATGTATTGCCTTGTTTTATCAGCAACCACACACACACACAAAAGGAGAGCACAATGTTAGCATGTTAACACTCAATTGAAATAAAAAGAAAATGGTTTACAATAAAAAAAAAAGAACAACTTAAATGGAACTACTGGGTGAAGGAAGACTTTTGTTTTGATTTGTTTGAAAAACACTATGCCAGTGAAATATTTGTACTGTACTTTGTAGCATGGCTATGATTTCTGTGAGGAGAAAACCAAGAAATACTCAAGGTAATGGCATGCACGTAGTGATACGGATTTATCAAGTACACTGATTCAATTCTGTCCATGACTGTTTTGTTTAAGTGCATTTTGACATTACAATGCTTGACTAAATTATTGGGTCTTCTATCTCACTAATAGCAGGGAGTTGTTCTCCCTGCTAAAATGCATCAGCTGCATGTCATTCCTATACAGGAGATATGCACTTAGAAACATCACAATTTTGTATTAAAAATTTATGGTATTATTATTATGAGATATTGTAGCTTCATTATCACGCATGCATGCTTGGTGGCTGTGACTGGGACATATTTCTATTAAGCCTGTGTTTTGTTCTCCTGACAAGACCTTATTAGGCCTAACAGTATCTCATACAGGCATCTACATGTATCCACAAGTCAAGAATGTTCACAGCCTCTGTGATATTTTGTAATCACTGAGGTGTAAAGCCTTTATCAACATCATTTAGTCAACAATGAAATCATAGGCAGAGCCACATTCTAGCATTGTCAGTGTCATACATTTGTACATCACTTCTCCTCAAATGCTCTCTATGTGGTTTCGTCGTTGTTTTTTAGAGCTTTAATGTGCTTGTACAGTACGTGACCAATGTGAATAAGAACTGATATTAAGAAAAAATCAGGGACCTATAAACACTTTTATCTTCAAGGACAGGTACAGTGTAGAAGTTGTTCCCTCTTAAAGGTCCAGTTTACCTTTAGGAGCAGTGATTTAAAAAAATTTCAAGATATCACATTTGATGCATATGTGTAGGTCTGTTGTAGATCACAAAACATTGTACCATATAGAATTTTTGCAATAAAGCCAAAAATATAAGGAGGCGATCAGTATTTTTCTTAATAAACCATTATAACTGTAGACGGTTTAATCTGGAAACATTTTTATTATGACTATTGTTCACATTTTTTGTATTTAACAATACTTAACATCAATAATACAGATTCAAATTAAATTTTTACAGAGGTTGTTTCTATCCCTAACTCACATTTTAAAACTATTTTAAAGCACTAATGCTGGGTTTTTGTTTCACCTGCAAATGGTAAATTATGCCTGTAATAGAAATGGAGTGTTCAGGTATATGTGGACTGACTTTCCCAGAGGAATACACACTTTTTTGAAATCACAAACTGTAAGTATGGTAGTTTTTTTTTTTTCAGAGGTTTACATCATATAATGGCGCTCAATAAACATTGGACATTCAATTTTAATCTATTCTACTTCAATCTGAACAAAATTGAAAACTTAAATAAAGATCACTGTTTGAAATCATGTGTGAGTAAAATGATGCTTGATATTACTTTTGTACAAATTTTCTCAATATTTTTTTTTTTTAAGATTCTGACGCTTTAATCACTGCTATGCATTATGTACATATACACCTGTACTGTACATTTTGAAGTAGTGGACATGACAGATTGTATCAAAGAGCTACAATATATATATATTTTTTTACATTTTCATATTCTTTAGAAACCACTTGAATAATTATGCAGTACCCGCTGCATGCTACTATGTACGTATAAGGATTAGAACCAACACTTGCTGTCTTGTGGGAACTGGGTGGTCTAGTAAAAATGACGCCTGTCTGGAGATCAGGAGGTCGTAGGTTCGAATCCTGCTCAAGTACATACGCCCATGATTTCTTTTATCATGGCTACTACTTAAACACTGATCAATTCGGTGCTTATTATATTGACGTACATTGTAGGGCAAGTTGTCAATCAGTTGCACAATGGCTACTACTTAAACACTGATCAGTTCGGTGCTTATTATATTGACGTACATTGTAGGGCAAGTTGTCAATCAGTTGCACAATGGCTACTACTTAAACACTGATCAATTCGGTGCTTATTATGTTGATGTACATTGTACGGCAAGTTGTCAATCGGTTGCACAAAAGTCTTTGGTAAATGATCATCTTATATATAGTCAGACAATAGTGAGCTTTAGATTTTAGACGCGCGGACGTTCAAAGAGAAAAAAACATGATCTGAGCGTGCGCAGTAGCGCGGATAAAGTTACTGCGCACGCTCAGATCATGTTTTTTTTCTCTTTGAACATCCGTGCGTCTAAAATCTAAAGCTCCCTAATAAGACATCATACACTATGATGATAAAATGAAGTAAGTGCAAACAAAGGGAAACTAACCAGAAATGAATGTACAGGTGTATATAATTTATTAGTGAAAATCCCATTTTCTTTGCTCAATTTTTCTCTAAAATATGATAAAAGGGTAACACTAGATGTAAACTTTTGAAATAAACAATGTTATTAAAAGACAGCTGAATTACAGATATAATCAATTTCTTGACTAAACAAGTGTACGTACACTGTACGCTTAAATATTCTTTTTTTTTATTGTCTTGATACACCTACACATAGTCGTGTTCCTTAATTGTCTACATAGTCAGCTGAGTTTCAAAGCCTAATTGTTAATATGCTTGTCTCAGTGAGCATGACCGTGTAGTAATTTGTGTAATTGATGAGACAAACAAAAATTTAATCAGACTGAAAAAACAATGCTGAAAATACACTAACCTCAGGGGCTTTTAGCTTAATAGCAGCGGAGGTATAAAGAGCTCTCTGGTGTTCCTGAGCTAGAACACTGCCCTTTCTATTATAGTATGCTGTTAGCTGCCCACCCAACCTTCATTCCTTTTGCTAATGCATCTAATTCTCTCCTTGATACCACTCTCCATTGTGACAGATTGGAAACATGCGGTCCTGATCGCGGCCATAGATTGCGCAGAGCAAAAAAACAATGAGGTGTGCCGGAGTAACAATGTGCATGCCTATCCCTCTATCAAGGTAAGAATCAACATGTTTTGGATATGAATTTATTGCCTTCAAGTGTAAATTTACATTCATTGGAACAAAATACTGGAGCTGAAATCATGTGCCAAATATGACACATGAGATACAAGAATACTTCATTTTGAACATTATACAAAATTTTGTAAATAATATCTACAGCAGGAATTTTCATACCCACTTTCACTGACTATGGAACATGAAATCCTAACATGCATGTTTACAGATTCTCCACCTAAAATAATCTTTATTCACTGTACACTATAATACTTGGATTTATTTCAATTCTGGCATGAAGAATAATGTACATGTTTCTTTTGATGTTTTCCATTATCATATTCCTAAATTGTTTTATATCAGTTTGTAAAAGCAGGTGAATAGAGGAGTTTGAAGGGATTTTTGTGTTGCGATCAGTGAAGGCAATAATGTCTTCTTTTCTGGCAATCCTCAGGGCCTACTAGTCCAATATGTTAGTAAAAAAGTAATTATTATCACCAATTTTTATTACATTAAATACTATTCATGATCATATAAATATATTGCATTTTTCTGTCCGATCTTTCAACAGTTTTTTGACGTCTTTACCAAACCAGAAAATGCAACAGCTTCAACTTATAAAGGTATAGTATGTGTAAACCTAAGCCTGTTGTTATACTGATGATGATGACAATAATGATAGTAATGGTGATGATGATAGTCAGGGGCAGATCCAGGAATTTCGTAAAGGGGAGGTGCATTTACAAAATTAAAGGGGGGGGGGGGTGGGCAAGTGTGCCCCCCAATTTTTTTCTTTTTATTTCTTTTGTTTGAAAATAGATAAAGAGGGGGTGCGCACCCGATGCTCCCCCCCCCCCGATCTGCCACTGATAGTAGTAGTAAAAGTAGTGAAAATGATATAATACTATAACATTAATATGATGATGATGACGATGATAATGATGATGATGATAATAATAATAATAATAATGATCATAATAATCTAATAATAATAATAATGATAATGATAAGTTCTATCGGACGCCAGGTGTTGCATGCTCCATTTCATTACAGAATCAAACATTTCATCTTGATGAAATTACTGATTTTGTGACAAAATGGCCTTTTCATTGAGAAAATGACTGATTTCGTATTGAAATTGACCGCCAGCGGAATCAACCGTGCGACACTTGGTGCCCCATAGAACTTATCCTTGAGGTTAGCTATCCTCGAGATTAAGTATCACTATCTGAACATAACTAATGTGTCACAGGCAGCTGCAATGCTGTTCTACACATGTAGTGTACCAATCTCACAGATTTTCATATTCTAAACCATAGAATTTCATTTTTACTTTTTATTCTATTCATTTTATACTGGATATAGTTTGTACAGTGTATAAAAGGGTGTGTACAGTTCTGGTTGAGGTGAGGATTTAGCTTTTGACATTTTGTGAGATGTTCAGAAACCACTCTATGAGATGTCAAAGAGCATGTAATTCTAAGGGGTATCAAAAGTTTATTAGATGAAAATCGGTTTTAAAATGGCTGAGATATCCAAAAACAAAGTAAAACAAAGAGATCCTAATAAAATGCGTGGCCTGTAGCCTTTTATTATTATCACTTTTTTTTTTTTGATATTTCAGCCATTTGAAAACCAATTTTCATCAAATAAACGTTGAATCCTTCTTAAAATTACATGCTCTTTCATATTTCATAAGAAGTTTCTCATTATCTCACTTAGGAATGTTCAAGACATGAATCCCCACCTCAACCAGTACTGTACAGTCCCTTTAAACTTCAGTCATCAAAATCAATTCATGGAATTGAAGATATTTTCAAGTGAAATATGGTTCCTCTCTCACATTGCATTTTCTGTGGACTCAGTAAAGTTTAATAAAGCCCAGAATGTAGTAAAAGAGCATGTTTGGACTATTTATGATGAAATAACAATTTTATAATTTTACAGCCCATTCATCAACATGGAAGGACTGAAATCTGTTGAATCAGAGAGGAAGGCATCAGTTAGGATAAAACAAATTAGATTTTAACTTGAAATGATCACACGTTTATTGCATATTATGCCAAGATATCATTTGTAGTTATATTGTAAATTTGGACGGAAATTGATATGAAAACATATTGATAAGATATGAACACAAATTGATAAGATATGAACATGTATACTGCATTTAGAGGATGCCTCAAATAGTGAATGATGATAAAATGAAATAACTTGGGTTATGTACTATTATGTGTTTTTTTTTTTCATATTGCATAGAGAGTGAAAAACATATTGTCTTACCTCTGAGGATACATAAACTACATTGTAGCATATTGATAATCACAGTATCACTTATCACAACAAATATTGACATATATCCACGGCCTTCCTGTGGACATGAGTCAGATATTAACTAGTGCTCGAATACGAGTTTAGCAAATAGCCATGAGCTTAGGGTAAACTGGGCTCATAGCTTTCTCAGACCCACCCAAGGTTGATGTGTGATTAAAAATCCAACATATGGCGAGGAGTTCAGCAGTGGAAGAGCACATTTCATTGCCAAGCCTTGAATCTTTAAATCTTAATTCCAGACTGTGTGATCTAGTACTCATTAACATTTTGCACGTACATCAAGCTTGGTCTCTGGTGTTTGATTTGCTCTTGAAGACAAAGTACAGTAAGATTTCCAATGCGTAAAATACTGCAGAATATGAGTTTATGAAGTTACATTATGTATATGAAGTTACGTACATTATGCATCTCAGGTATGAGAAGTGGGAAATATGGTATCATGATAGGATGGAGGACATCAGATGGTCGGGAAAAAAAAACGGTATTAGATGTAAGATATAAAATATCTAGCTCTTCCTATGTACACCATTGCCCTCTTTTTGTTTGTGTGTTTGTTTTTATTCCTCTTTGTGCCCAACCTCTTTTTTCCAGTCCATGGTATTGTGTTCTAATCATTTGAAATCACAAGCACTGATAACCATCTCACACATTGCATTGCTGTCATGGATGCTTTCTCCCTAGGAGCACGAGATGTTAGGGTGATGAGAGAAGCGATAGCGGCCCAGGTAGAGAAACAAACTCCTCATCATCTTCTGCGGTCTGTTCACTGGCCAGACCTCAATCCAGTCGAGTAAGCAGCCTTCACCTTTGATGCATATCACATAAGAAATACATTGTACATAATTATTGTCACCTACAATGTACTGTACGAGCTGAAATTTTCGCGGTGGTTTTATTTTCCCGAATTTCGCGATGGTTTTATTTTCGCGAATTTTGCGAATCGCCTTTGAACCGCGAAAATAACAACACGCGATAATAACAACGCGCAAATAGTTACGTTCAGTTAGACCGTCTCAACCGCGAAATTAACAACACGCGCAAATGACCTCCAAGTAGCAATTCGCGAAAATATCTGTACGCGAAAATTTCAGCTCGTACAGTATCCATGCCTGGCCAGTTTCAAAGATTGCTATTTCTTGTATGCATACATGAGTTTGTATATACTTAGTTTATTGATCTCTCAGAATGGTGCTTACATGTATGTGATCTACTTAGATACTTTTTTTTCGTTAAGAAGTTTTGACCTCTTGTACAATGTAGCAGTCAGATCGAGAAACCAAATATGCTATTCTTATGATTTGAGTTTGCAACATTGAAAAATACACATATAAACACAAAGCACCTCAGTGAGCATTGTAGGAAAAATTATTGCTTGTAAGTAGTTGGGGAACAGTTTAAACAAAGAAGGTTATACTGAATTTGTTCAAAGGACACTCAGTACCAAAAAAGAGAATGTTTTGTGTGTGATATTTGTTTTATGAAAAGGCAACATGAATCCTTGCCATATGATTAAACAGTATGACACCTACATTTGATGCCATATTGTATGAGATGCTTAGATCTTACTGGTACAATGTATTGAATGTTTGCTTTGTTGAGACCTAATAACACAGAATACTATTTATATAACGCATTTGTATGTCATTTTTAGTTGTACACAATGGAAACTCACTGTGCTGTGTCCTCTGCTACTCTATATCCTCTCCGTATTGCACAGTACCAGTATATCAAATATGGTTGGAGTAACAATGCCTTTTTTTCAAACACACACAGTAGACTGCTGTACAAGAGTGTCCAATATTAGAGCATATTTCTCATTGTGTCTAGTGCAAACCAACTAAAGTAACTGACTTGTCAACATGACCATTTCTCTCTTTCTCTGAAACGATGCGATAACACAAGATGTGACTTTGGCATTGCCATCCCATGCGCATACAGTACATTATACACCTTGTACTCCTTAAATCAATTGTCTAAATTTCAGGCAGTGAAAGATGAGTAAATACTGACTATTAAAGGGGTATTATTGGATCTTTTAGATGATGATGATTTCACTAGATGATCTCATTGCATTGAAATCCTGAAAATATCCATATTAGGCCATCCATTTTCCTGCATCACATTTAGTTGCATCCAATATGATGTACAAATATCATCACCTTTGGATACCGGAATGTTGTTGAAGGACATTTATGCCCAAAAATATACCAGTAGTCAAAGAGCCTTTTATATAATCACATGTATATTTGTCAATGGTTTAAACCTATAGAGGTAGATCACATTCATTGATATTCCTTGAACTCTTAATAACCACGAAGTCATATTTGACCTTTGGTTCATTTCCCTGACAGTGCACCATGGGTAGCGGATTTTTTTACCTACCATTCAGACATTGGTTTCTTGGTTGTCATATTTCAAGGCCAGGACAACTTCATGGGGAAAGAGGTAAAGCATATATTTCTTTGCTCAGGAGTGAAATGTGTGTATGTGTGTGTGTGTGTGTGTGTGTCTTTTTTAATTGTGTAACTAACTTTCCAGCGTGGGATGATATTTAAGGTATACCAGTTGCCATGACGACGTGCCTAGTTATTCTTGTTGCCGTTATTATCATCACAACTATGATGATAATGTTGACAGCATGATAAGGAGTAATTATAATCATTTTACATGTAGTTGTTTTGGAGAAAGCATAATAAAAGAAATACTGTCATTAATTGTACATACATAGTGTACTTACTATTAAATTTATTATTTATTCTGTGTTCTTTATACACAGGGTAGTGTCTTCAGTACATATTAACTGCTTTACAAGAGAAGCCTGTATAACATAAAAAGATTAAAATACAATTTACAATTTGAAAAAAAATTTGAACAATACAATGTTACAATCTATAACAATACAATACATTCAATACAATACAAAATATAAATAAGTTCAAACAATAATCAAAATATAAAGTTGAATAAAAATGATATTAGGTAAATAGAACATATAACAATGTAAAATTAAATTACAGCTTACATTCAAAGTAACAGTATACATTTATTATAACCAGTAAAATATCACAAATGATTGAAGGATCAATAAGTATGATTCATCCGTTACTTCCAATCCCTCATCCCACCCGCCACTTGTTCCGGATTGTAGTTACTGCAACAAAATGTTTAGGTTAAAAAAAAAAAAAAAAATGGCTGGAAAATTAATGCTCAGTACTAAGAATGCTGAAAGGGATCATTTGATAATCAGGAGTGGATATTTCATGCAGATAAACCTGCTGATTCCTTTTAACCATACAATTTAGGAAACCATGGGAAAAAGCAAAAGAGAGTAATCACTAATACAATATTAACAAAAAATATATATTCCTTTGCATGCCTCACCTGTATCTGTGAAACCACCCAATGATAAATATGTGAAACCATCGACGAAGAGGTACTGTGTGCATACCACTGACCTTATATTTCTTATTTTAAACTCATGGCATTACATTATCATCCAGATCATACTGGACGTGATGTCCACACCCGGTGTGGATGCCTGTTGGATGAGGAAGGCAGACAACCCACTGGTGGCCAAATGGGGAGTTGTGTTCTTTCCTTCTGTTTACGTTCTGGACCGAACCGGCGGTCGTACTGGGATCCAGGGGTAAGTATTGAATAGCATCCATCAGCATTTTGCGATGTAAATGGTGATATCAGAGAGTGTAACAAGATGTCATTCATGTTGGACCTTGAAGTTGGATGGGGTGGAGTAGAATGCTGGACAGTGACATTGCAAGGAAGTTCGAGAAATGGAGTCACAACAGTCTTTTGTAAGATTTGTAAGATTTTATTGACTCTATCGACCCCCTCTCGGGGTATGAGAGTACAAACATATTTACAATATATGAATACAAAAATATAAGTGATAATGTACATGTACGTGTGAAAATAACAGATATAAATAAATATGTTTACAAAACAAGGCGTAAAGGACGTTTAACTACTCTACCACTACGTGTACAAACATTCACATCTACTTTACTTTCTACAAAAATACTGTCTTTCTTCTTTGGTATTGAAGAGAACTGAAACATAATAATTCTGACAAATTTGGCTAGTTTTTTCAAATGGCAAGCATTAGTTGAATTGAATAATTTGGCCATATGTAATGCACTTGGTCTACTGGCCGTCAAGCTACTTGGTAAATACAATAATCTCTCTTTGTTGAAAAAGGGACAAACAAAAATATAATGAAATTCATCCCCTATATCATCGGATGAACAAATAGTACAATGCAATTCATCTGTCAGGCTTGCATCAAACCTGCCCTTATTAACGGGTAATCCATTAGATCTACATCTGAATTTACTTAATGTAATATAATCTTTCTTACACAAGACTTGTAAATACTTCTCTAACGTCAAATTATCCTTAAACATTCTATAATTTGTACAGATTCTATTTGACCATGTTGCTGCTCTCCACTCTTGAATAAACATATCAAAAAGTCTAACTTTTGAGGTGTGTGAAATCCATGCAGCACTAAATCCACCCCCTTGTGCTAACCACACATTCCCTAGCCCTGCATAATAAAAAATATTTGCGATAAATAATAACCATTGTGATTTTGACGGGGAGTGTATGTCTCCTTGTAAATGCAGAAGAAATTTGAAAATTGTACATGAGTGTTTGGTTTCTTTTCCCTTGACTAATCTCAACCAGAATCCAATCATTCGACATTTAATATGGTTCAAAATTACTCCACGTCCAGTTTCACCATAAACCATACAATCAGGAGTACATTTGTTCACAAGCAAAATTTTTCTTAAGAATTTCCTATGGAAAATTTCAATTTGGTCTATGCACTCATAACCCCAGACTTCACAACCATAGAGTAAAACAGGTAAAACAAGATGATCAAATAGGTGGCACTGTGTGTCCACAGAGAGCTGTAACTTTTTAGCCTTGACCAACATGCTATAGAGTGCTTTTCTAGCTTGTGTGACTTGTTTAGAAATTGCCTTTTTAAAACTACCATTATAATTGAATTTAACTCCAAGGTACACAAAGTCATCTACAACCTCGAGTGGATCACCAGCATAAACGAATTCAGGAATACTTCTAACCTTCCCACGGGAGAAAATAACAATTTTAGTCTTGCTTGCATTTACAGTCAAGCGCCATGTCTGACAATAACTATCTACAGCATCAAGAGCTTTTTGCAACTCCTCCGGAGTTTCTGCTAAAATTATTGTGTCATCTGCATAAAGTAAACAAGAAAGATTTAAAGCTTTTTTGACATTAACAGAATCCAGGTGGTAAGAAATCTCACTTTCCAAATATTTAAGTCCACCACATGAATTTCTTATGTATTCTTGAAAATCATTCAGATAAATGGCAAATAAAAGCGGGGAAAGGTTTTCACCCTGTCGTACACCAATGTTACAAGTAAAAAACTCTGACATCTCCCCCCTAACCGCCACACATGATTTAGCACTTTCATAAATATTCTTAATGACAGTAAACAGTTTACCCCTAAGCCCCATCTTCAACATTTTGTACCATAAAGATGATCTATCAATTAGATCAAATGCTTTCTTGTAATCAATAAATGCACAGTATAAGCGTTTTTTATTTTGCAGATAAACATCAATTATAGTCTTCAAAACAAAAATATTATCAATTGTAGAATAATTAGAACGAAAGCCAGCCTGTTCTTCACCTAACATATTAGCTGCTTCGAAAAACTCTGAGATTCGATGATTCAAAATGGAAGTAAAAAGTTTTCCTAGACAACTGAGAAGAGTTATTCCTCTATAATTATCAGGATTTGTGTCTATACCCTTATTCTTAAAAATAGGAATGATAATCCCTATGCACCATTCAGTTGGAACAATACCACTGTCCAGTACCACATTAAAGAACTTTACCAACACATGAAGCATCTCTACGGGACAATTCTTAAGGAATTCATTTCTTATGAAATCTTTTCCACAAGCTTTTGAATTTTTAAGTTTCTTAATCATTAGTACCACTTCTTCCAAAGTGACTGGGGCATCCAAGGGACCATCTGCCTCAACAATTTCTGAAGTACCCATACTATCTTCCAGGCCTGTGGGCTGGTCCTCTTGGCTATTACCTAAACGACTAAAATGATTAACAAAATCCCCTAATGAAACATTTCCTGTTTTCTTTACTTTGCGTTCGTTATTACTGTTGAGTAATTGCCAATATTCTTTCGGATTTGATGCCTGTAATGAACGGAGAGATTCATTCAAATCTCTATGAAATGCCCTTCTTTTATGTCTTAATAAATTCTTATAAAGCTTTCCTGTAGACTCATAATGATTCAATAGACAAGTAGCCCCTGACCTGCCCAGAAATTTAAGCTTCCTCTTTAATCGATTTTTAACATTCAAATACTCCTGACGGGCAGCTCTACATTCTGCATCAAACCAAGGCTGATGGTTGTTTTTATCCTTATTGACAGTCTCATTTTTGTTTATATTATGTCGAGATTGTCTCCACTTACAAATGCCAACATCTTGTGCAACACTGACGAACATATTGCATAATTGTGAGTAACAAAAATCAATACTATCTTGATTTGCATTCCCATCTAAACATTCCACATTTTCACACATTAGCTCAGCCGAGTCCTTGATTTTCTGTTTAAATATTGCAGCGCTGTCACTGCTCCACTGGAATAATAAATAACGTTGACTTTCATTAGGCTGTGAATCTAAAACTGCGTTGTCTACTGCAGCGTTTTGAGAATTGTTAAAAACAGTGTCGACATTCACAGCAGATTTAGAATTTTCCGATTGCAAGGTCACACTGACAGGACACTGTTTACAGTGCGAGGCTCGGCCGCGGCCGAGCCCTCCTTCACTTCAGTGTAAACGCGCAAAAGGCCAAATGCGAGGCCAAATGCGAGGCCGCAAATTTGGCCCCGCTCTGGAGGTGGTCTCGGCCGTGGCAGAGCCGCGGCCAAGCCCGACCTCTTCTTGGTGTAAACGCAAACTGGGCCAAATGTGCGGCCAATTTTAGTCTGGCTTCCAGACCCTCTGCCTGTACTATTTCGCTATTCAGGATATTAACCCCCTCAACGTCAAAAACTAGTATAGTTTAAGGTGGTTTTGTTCCTTCGGCAAAGGCCTTTGCCCGAACGGCGACTTCGTCGTCACGGAACTTCGTCGCCACGGAATCCAGTTGGCAAAGGGTCTGAAAACCAGACTATACCAAATTGCGTTTGTTTACAATCAGAGCGCCACTACGACAAAATATTGAAAGGTTTGAAATTAAAAGCGTGGCCAAGCCCGGCAGTGTAAACGGACAAAATTGCGGGGCTCGGCCTCGCAATTGAGGTTGGGCTCGGCCCAGCCCCGCACTGTAAACGGGGTCTTATTCACTTTGATCCCATGCTCGAAGCCGCCACTCAAAAATATTTGAAGTATGTGTCAAACTGGATCTGCTGCTCAGATGCGAAGACAATTGACTCGTGTCTCATTGCATAATCATCAGCCACTTTCCAAGGAAGATATGTCTTTGTGATGGTAATTACTTTTCGCTATCCCTACAGACAATGGTAAAGGCACGGGGGTTCGCGAATAGAAATTGCTCAAATATTGCTGAAATAGATATCAAAATTGCTCGACTGTACGTGTCTGTATGCTAATCTGACATATTAATTTATAAAGAACTATACTTGAAGATGATACCATATTAGTTTCGTTTGGCGGAAATAAGGAGAAAAGTGATAAAACCAGCTTTCCATGAGGGTAAAATTTCAAACACTTTCACAAAATACAGCTCAGATTTACACTTTTACACATATTTTCAAACGGAATTGACTTTTGCTTTATATGCCTTATCATTAGGTGAAATTTCATTGCATTTGACATATAAACGAGCAGCATATACCCGATATTATGTTAGCGTTAAAAATGAATCTTCAGATTGCTCAGAAAGATGGCGGCTTCAAGCATCAAACATCAAAGGCACAAATGCACCTGTGGAATTCTTTTGTCCATCCATAGGAGACTGACAGCTGATTGAATAACTATAGTCAGTTGTAACTTCATCTCTCGAACATCCTTGAACAATGCTTGCTATGTAGTCCCGCATGTGCATATCTGGGTATGCACTGTATCATTCAGTTGTCAACTAGATATGATATCACAAAGACTGTGGCCAAAATAAGCAGACAAAAGATCAGGGGATTTATCTTTTCTTTAGGTACGTCTAGAGCTTATATACTATATATACTTAGTATGGAATTGGAAAAAGGCTGGCCAGTCCAAATATAAGGTCAGTGGAAGCTCAAAAAGTTGAAAATACATGTTATTAAAAATACATAATAATCTGAAAGGTGATCTGCTCACTGTTAACAATGTATTATGCTTGCCAAATGCAAGAAATATTTATAGAACAGCACAAACTATGTGCTCACTCTGCGCTTTGAGTAAATGACCCAAATTTTTCATCACAAGCATTTCTCTGTTATGCATTAATTAGCATATCCCATCCTTTGTTCCATTTCGAGCATAGATGATTTTGAACCATCCAATATCTGCTGGACCATCAAGCCTTCTTGCTTGACTTCAGACTCCCAGTGGGAAGAGATAGGAAAGGGAAAAAGCGATTGATTGAGGGGAATGCACTTGCATTCTTATTTAAATATGCTTCATGTCATTATTATCACATTATATGTTACTCTTGAATATTCCAAATCAAAACTTTGATTTTTTTGTTGTTTTGTTAAAGGTCAGACAGAAAATCTTACACAGACGGCATCTTGAAGTACATCAAGGCAAACCAAATGAAGGAAGATGCCAATGAGCCTCCTAAAGAGGTAGACAATGGTAACCATGCCAACGAGGAGACTGACCAGGACCGCTTCCTGCTGCCTCTTGGAGGCGTGCAGGGCGCTAAAGAAGGGGCGAGAAAGAGCGAGGGGGACGAGGTGGAGAGTGACTTTGACGGGAGGGACGTCGACGACGAGGGAAATCTGCAAGTGAAAGAAGGCGGGGCTCAGAAGAAGGAGGATGGAGTCCACCTGCTGCTGAAACCAGGAGGAGATGGAGACGGGAAAGGGGCGGAGTTTGGTGCGGATACCGGTGGTGCCGCTGGAGGAGACACTAACGGTGGTGATGCGGGTGAAGTTTACGAGGCGGCCAGGCATGAAGCCAAGGGCGATGCCGGAGGAGCGGGAGGAGGAGTTGGAGGAGAGATGGATGGAGAGGGAGATACCAACGATGAGAAGGTGATGTGGGAAAGGATGCAGGCCAAGAACCGGGAGAAAGCCATGCAGAAAAAGACCAACGTGAGGCTGTCGGACCAGAGACCCAGCGAATGGTAATGAAACATTCTCTTCACTTTGTTTCCACTTCATCACTTCACTTCAAATACAAACAGTTAAAGGAGCAAAACAAAAATCTATTCATGTGAAGAAGAAAACAGAGCTTACAGTACTTCCTCTTGCTGTAGACAGAACTCTTTGAATGTATAAGTTGAAGCTGGCTCTGAAATCATCATGAGGTCATATGACATTTAATGAAATTTCATAATGGCTTGTGGTAAAATGTTGAACAAAGTGTGTCCTACTTTGACCCAGTGAACAGAGAGCTGTCTTTTTGTATTCTTGTCATTCCACAGACGGCTCCTGTCTTCTTCAGCTTGATTTCAAAAGTGTTCATATCATAATCCTTCTTTAGGACCTCCTTACAATGATGTCAATGTGATTGATCTTACACTTTAAACTAAAACTGCCCTACATAATGTACCCTGTCTTAAGAAGCTTTTGCACACTGGCAGCCTGATATTACTTGCAGTAACTTTGGGAACTGTAGACCAATGACCAATTAGCTGTAAGAAATTTACATGTCACCAAATTAGTTGAAAGTGTGATACCCCATATTAATTGCATAGAAAACAAATCTTTTCCATCAATTACCTTGAAACTATTATGCCCATTTAAATGTTTTACTGTTTGTCTGTACCCTTGTCTTCCAATTCCTTTAAATTCAGCTGTCAAGACTTTTCTCTTAACAGCAACAGCAAAATTACATATTGCATAATGTAATGCAAATGCAAACTGCCAATCTTGCTCTCTAAACAAACTTAAGCATTTACACAATCTGAACATTTTTCTTCACTCCATAACTTGTCTCTGTTTAGGCCTAAGGTTTATATGCTGGACCTGGAGTCTGTCATCCAGTATTCCCTGCGACAGGAAGTTTCCCTCCGCAGCATGATAGAGGGCGCTGCTCTCCAGGCACTCATTGACTATGTAGCAGTTCTCAAGAAGGTAGGAGATCTTAATTTTCTATTTTCTTTTTCAGTGTGTGCCAATGTCTACTTTGGCACTGTTTAAACAGTTAAGTTGTAATGTAACCATTTCAGAGTTCTTCAAGAATGAAGTAAACATTTGGACAGTGGCCAGACTGGCAGCAGAGATTGAGGAAAGTACTGTGCTGAAGGAAAGTAAGATCTTGCATGAATTGTATGTGTAGGAAACAATTGATTTCAGTATTGCTTCAGGGATTAATGAAAGAATGCTCTTTCACCATACATCAAGCTGTTTACAACAAGTAATGGTCCCAAGGAAGGAAAAATAATTGGTAATTGTGTGATGGTTCGTAACACAAATCATGAGAAATACCATTTTGTCCTTTTAAAATCAATATACTAGTTGTTTAAACTTATTTAAAAAAAGAAAAAAAAACAGTTTACTCCAATTTTGTTTTTCTCTTTTTACATACCAATTCTGTTTTCCTACCTGAATTGGAAATGTCCTCTGGTGATTATCTCTACACGGTTATAAAGCAGAAGCATTTGGAGAGTGCTAATCTCTGCTGAGGACTGTAAAACTTGACATACATTCTTTTAAAAATAGAACAAAGCAACCTTGATTCACATCTTGACCTGGGACAACACCAAAAAATAAAATTGCATATTCCTGAAACAGACCAAGCCTGAAAAATTTCATGAAAATTAATTCATAACTTTTTAAGTAAAATTACTAACAAACAAACAAACAAACATAAGCTGGCAAAAACAGAACCTCCTTTCAGGGGACAATGATATATTGGTCAGTTCTCAACCCCCCTCCCCCCCCCCCCCCAAACAAACAGATGTTTCATGCATTTATCCGTTATTTCAATGTCTGTGACTCCACAGTACCTGCCCCTTAGAAAGAAGGTATCCTCATTCTTGGAGACCACCCACAAGTGGCTGGTAGACAGACAACACTCAAGCATCCCCATCGAAGACTGGCTGGCTGTGGTTGACCCTACCAAGGTACAAGTCTCAACTTCATCTTTTACTATGTCATCTTTCAGGCAATTTCCGATATGTGATGCTCAGCAACAAGTGTTGTAACACACTGTACAATCCCTGTCTTAATTTGTTGAAGCCTACTCCTAAGTACACTCGGGTAGGTGTCTGTGGGAAATACGTGTTCTAACAAAATCAGCCCATCCTCAAAGGGTCATGTTTTAGAGCCTTCTAGCATATGAAATACAAGCATTTCTGTAAGTAGAAATAATGTAGAATGTGTTGATAAAAAGTCAAAGCACGACACAAGATTACATTGCGTGGACTCAACTTTGCGGTTTTACAGTGTTGTGAGTTAGATGACTTCTGTAAAACCAGAATTTTTTGTATGCATGACACTTTTGTGAATTTCACGCGGTGCCAAGATTCACAAAGTTAAAGTCATGAAAGTTTTTGTCTTCACGGTGCATTGAATGCTAGTACATGTACTGTATAAACTGTTATTTTCGTGTACAGATATTTGTGAGAATGAGGGAGTCATGGACATTTTCACGAGATGTTGTTTTCACGAATTGACACTGAGGATATTCAAGTGCACTATTACCCTAGCGCATGGCGACATTTTCGCACATTGTTAAATTTGCAGACCAACAGTGTGATAAGCGAAATTCGTGAAAATTTAACTGCTTATACAGTAGTATACTCATAATTTTTTCATGATCAGCAATTTGCGAAAGTTTTAAAGGCTCCAATTCGTGAAAGTTTCATGCTGAGAATATTTCTGGTTTGACAGTAACTACATGTAATTGTGAACTCTTGTACAAATATACCCAAATTGTTCTACCCTTATGACAGCAGTAAGATTGCATTCTAAACCTTGTGTATAATCTCACAGTGTATAGAGCTTGTTTCTCTGAATGGGACTTTGTTTGCTAATGGCTTTTGTTTGTGATCTACAGAAACCTGGTAGCGGCCTAGCCAATCGGCTGGAGTTTGTTGGTTGCCGTGGAAGCGAGCCACACTTCCGTGGTTACCCCTGTGGTCTATGGACACTGTTCCACACTCTCACCGTCTCACAAGCATCGCTCACCAGGAGATGTAAGTCTAACCTTTCTCTAACGTGGTGGTGGTTACGACATTCTTCTTTTTAACCCTCTATTTGCCCAGGCGCTTGGCTTAACTAGCTAAGCCTTATCATCAGCATTTGGTAATCCATCCAAACATGACCTCATCTCAAAGTTAGGAAGGCCATGGAGAGGGAATAGAGATTATGGGGATTAGGTAATCTCTCTTCATTGACACTTAGTTTCCAGACGTCTGTGCTAATTGGCAAACAGCACTCCAGCGTGCATGTTAGTCCGCTTACAGAGCACAGTATAAAAGGTGAAAGTCCCTCTATTTCTGTGAATATATATATAACCCAAAGACATGTTTAGCATATCACACACTGACATCAAGGCAATATCATGTCATCTGGACATCTTTTTGTAGATATCTTTTTGTGTAACAAGTGTTTCTGCTGAGAACCTGGCCTCAGATCGGATATTGTAAATCCTAACTAGAATCTTTTTATAACTTAGATTCTTAGAATATGCTGCCTGGTTTGTTTTGTCAGAATAGGGCAAGATATATTGAGAGGAAATCAACCATCTCAGATATTTCAGAGTTGGTGAGTTGGAGATTTATTTAGAAATCTTTAAACCTGTTACACTGAACCTTGTGTTGTCAAGGAGACAATGAATCAGTGTGCCAATCTATGAATATACTTTTCTCCTGTTGAAGATGACAATGTGAGCTACATGGAAGTCCTCCACGCGATGCGGGGCTACATCCTCTCCTTCTTCAGCTGCCAGAACTGCCGGGAGAACTTCCGCAAGGAAGTCGCCGACCTCGACTCCTCTGTCACCTCCCTGGATGATGCTATCCTCTGGCTGTGGCGCACTCACAACCGCGTCAACAAGCGTCTCCGTGGCGACCCCTCCGAGGATCCCGAGCATCCCAAGGTGTCGTTCCCACCGCGGGAGATGTGTGCCTCGTGTTACGCCAGCACCAACGTGGAGCTTTGGGAGGAGAGTCGGGTGCTTGGATTCCTCAAGGAGTTCTACAGTATGAGGAATTTTGATTTCTCCAGGCTCTATTTAATGGAGGAAAAGGAGAAGGAAGAGAATGAGGATATGGGTGATGTGGAAAATGGTTTACTAATTGCAAGGACTCGAGTGACGCTGAATCCCGATGAAGTGAGGCAAGAGGTCCTCTTTCGGCTGCGACAGCGTGAGATGGACATCAGGCTCGCCGTGGAGACAAAGCGGGCGGGGTACTTTGGTCTCGGGATCAACAGCATTGATCTAAGTCTGTGCATGATGCTGAACATTAGCTGCATCATGCTGATCGTTTGTATCTACTTTGTGCTTGCTTGGAGAAGGAGAAGAACTCGAAAGGTCAGGCTTTTACCCTGAGTACAGACGCCCAAACCTGTTTCATTCTCATTTTGTGTCTTTTTACAAACAACAAGAACAATCAACTCTGTAGGTAGTCTCAGTTTTTGAGAATATCTTATGAGTTATAGGAACTGCATCAAGCTGTTGCCATAGTAACAGGGCATCTCATCATTGTCTGACTGATTGATGACTGTTTCTCTCGGAAGATTGACAAGAACCTTATCTTCTCTGGAGCCATCTGTTGTTGCTGGCTTCAAAGACAGCTATCCTGTACTGATGGGTGTAATTTTTCAGAATGCATGGTCCAGGAAGGTTATTGCCAGTGGATCATGAAAAACTTGCCAGTATTATATGAGTAACGGATAACTTACTGACATATCAAAGATATCAAAGATTATAGTTTTATGACTGACTGACTGTGTATTGTGCAGCATCAGCATTTTGCCAGCACAAGAGGAAGTATATGGCACTATTCATGATGTTTATGTGGAGACAGCACTTAAATACTTAAATACCAGTATGCAAATGATGCACAGATCTGAGTGTGTCAGTAGAAATTGTGAGCACAAAGGTTACTATAGAATTGTTTAGACTAGTTTCCATAGTTACTGCATGCACACTATTTCAATCGATGCACTAAAAACGTTTACATGTAAATCATCTGTTTTAAAGAACGGTGGACAAAGTTTTTGCCAGGAGTACAGTTCTTTCAATCATGTATCCAGTAATTACCAGTGCATGGCAAATTTACTGGATGCACGACCAATCATCTCTAGCTCGGGGCAGGACCGTTTGCTAAATGTGCAAACTTTTTCAACAAGTGCATAATTTAGCATCTTTATGGTGGCTAAATTCAGTAATCATAAATTTGCTTATTTGTTGTCAAATGTGTTTCTGGTAAAAAGTGACATCCTGCTCTCAACCAATGAGATTGCAGAATTTTCTCAACCGTTCTATAAAATGTAATTAAGTACTACACTGAGTGGTTTCTGTGCTGTAATTAGAAGAAGAGCACAAGTGATTCAAGACTGTGTGACATACAGCACTTTGGCTGTCATTAAATTGAATTATGAATACGAACAGCTCAAATCCAAAGTTGCTTGGGTAAAAACTTGAACTTAATTTGACAACTCTGCAACGTGATGCACTGTTTGGATTGTTTAACTAAAATGTGTCATGCTGATGAAAAGACTTATAGGAAGTTATTCTGTGCCAAATAAGTATGTAGAACATAGAATCACTATGCAAGCGAATAATTGCCTGTTGTGCTGTACTGTATCACATGTGATTCACAAATTGGCACTCCATGTACTACATTACATACATTAAATAGTATAGACAGGCAAGACCCTACAATAGCAATCCTTCTGTTGATTATGCAGTTATGCACATTTTTTTTTTTCCCTAATAGAGATCTGTCGCTTAAAATTGTCACCTTTGCACTCACTGTACATCTCTCTGAACACTCTCAAGAAGTGAATAAGTTTTGAATTCCTGCAGAAATTGCAAATTTTCATCAGCTTTCAAGCTTTTCTCCTATGTTCTCTGCTGAAATGCTGAAATATGATGATATAGATAGTGGGATGATCGTTCAGCCTGTAAGTCTTTTGTCATAATGACAGTCGAAGCTTCTCTCCCAGTATGAGGAGGATGGGATTGGGGGGGGGGGGGGATGCCTTCAGACTACCCTTAAAGATCATGAAATTACTTCGGTCTGAAGCTGAATGTCTCTTTTTTTCTTTTCTTTTCTTTTCTTTTTTTTGCAAGGTGTCCCATTAAGGTTTAGGAAAGAAATAGTTTGAGCTAAATCAAACAGAAAGGGTTCAACAAGTTTTCTGCGAACAAGCTTTTCGTTTTGGTATAAGATTTTTTTTTTTCATAATTTTTTTGTCAATGTTGTATGGTGCTATATGATAGCAAAGGTATTCCTACAGTCATGACATACTAAAAAGATATTGTGAATGTGTCTGTGATTAGGACTGAAATACCAGGATGTACTGAGGTACTGTGCAAGCTCTATTTGAAGACATACATCATAATATTGGTAGAGCAGAATATTTTTCAAATGTAGTCAAACCTAGTTTGGTTTATCTCACAGCATGGTCTCAGTTTGCAGTGTTTAACTCCAAGCAGTCTGTGAGATTTGAGGCTACCATAGTCAGTTGCATTAAGCTGCTGCTACCTTCATTCCACCACTGTCTTCAGGAGATACCATACAAAAATTACAAGAACACCTTTCCCTGCCTATTTACTTCCAGTGAAGGGAAAAGCATTCATAAATTTGATTTGTTAGATCTGAAAATTGGCATGAACATATTTTTGAAACCATCACTTTTACGCCAACAAACAAACATAGAAGAATACACGTATGAAGTTTTCACTATGGGTCTGACTGTCTCTATATTCATGTCAATGTACACATACGTGTAAAAGAATTGTAATGATTTCAGTCATAACACATTGCAACGTGTACTTAATTCTGTGTTACCAGCTTTTGCAGCTCATGACCTTTTGCAAGTGTGATTTTACTTCCTAAGAGGAAAGACAAGATCAAAGACAGTTTGTTGTTAAGTTTGTCTTCGTTTTCAAATCTCTGCTTGGATTACATGTACCGTATGTCCCCCCAAAAAATTACAACGGGATCCTCAGCAACGATAACTTAAAAAAATTGTGAGTCAATCCAAACATAATTTCAGGGTATGAAACTATAACTTATTACCCACATCTTACAGAAAACCCCGTCCGATTTGCCTAAGTGGTCAAAGAGAAATGAGGAGTTTTGTAGAGCCTGCCAGGAATCCCTTCCCTCCAGGTTCTGCCCATTGTGTTCACACATTGAAATGCATTTCCAAGAGCATCCTAGTTCTAAACTTGGAAGAATCAGACCCATGACATGCTTTACAACAATCCGCATTTCTCTGTGACCACTTAATCAAATTGAATGGGGTTTTCTGTAAAATGTAGGTAAGATGTTATATTTTTAGAGTCTGAAATAGCATCCAGACAATTTAATCATATTGGAAGCTATCAATGCGAAAATCCGATAGATTTTTTTTTTTTTTGACTTACTGTATATTTATGCTGATCAAGAGTTTAATTTTGTATTCCAGGGTCACCATGCATGATCATTCACATAGATGCATATGGTGATAAGAAGCCTATATTGTTTTATCATAGCTGTGATCCATAAGGTGCTGTGATGCTGCTTAGTATCATTTCTCATGCAAACACTTGATGCTTTTGATTAATGCAGATATTTCATACATGTTTTTCGTGTACTATTTTTTTTTTTCATGTGTACACTAGTCCAGGGTCGTGAATACTGTTCTAATGTCATCAGATGTGAAAAGTGATATCTATGAGTGCAATGTTTATGTCAAAAATGTTAATTTATATCACATTTTGTGACTGCTGAGAAAAATACATACAGTAAATCCATAAAACATGTTGACAACGCCTCCAACTGGATTTTGTTTTTTGAACGTTGAGTTTTGAAAGTGGAATGAATATGCTCATTTATATGATATTCTCACCTCATATAGAATATTTGTACTTTGAGAGAATGATTGATTTTTTCAACATTCTGCAATAATTACTGCCTGGTTCTGATATCAAGTCAGATCAGTAATAAAGATATGGGGCATGTGACTAGGTGTATATGGGTTAGTGGATGGGGAGGGGAATGGAGGAAAAGGGGGAAGGGAGGAGGGAATGGGAGGGGCATAGGGATGGGGAGATGTGAGTAGAGGAGGAGGAGAAAGATGAAGGGTGGGGAGAGCTAAGGGAACAGAAGAGATGGGAAGGAAGGGTGGGGGGGGGGGGAATAGGAGAGAAATGTGGATGGGGGGGGGGGGAAGAGAGAATGTGAATTGGGAGGAATGAGGGTTAGTGGTAATGGGGAAGCAGTGGGCAGTGTATTTAGAAGGGGAGAGGAAGGTGGGAAGGGAGAAAGGGAATTGGGGTGAACAGGGATTGGAAGGGTGTGGAGAGGATGAGTTTTAGAAATGTCTCTTTGTCGTACTATGAAAATTACTCATTCAGTAGTTTTCATAGTAGGATGAAGAGACGTTTCTTTGTTGAGAGATTCCATTGTCATGAGAAAAGAAATAGATGAACAGAATATAACATTGTCAAAAAAAAAACCCAACATGTTAATTCCTCTACCTGAACTTCTCCAAATGTAGCATAGAAATAACACATAATCTCATGTATGAAAGATACAGTGTGCACACTAAATAAAAAAAAAATGTTTATTATTACACATTACACCACTGTTTGAAGTAAAATTCTTCATAATCATTTGAAATGATTGTAGAAAAACAAACCACCCAACAAACTCAGTCAGATGAACTGCCGGGAGATACAAATGATGTGAACACTATCATAGGGTTTATGTTCATTAGTGTCGAAATAATTCAACCACAACAAACCTTCAGCACTGCATTACAGTACACTTGCCCAAAACCAAAGGAAGTACGATGCTGTGGCTATACAGTTTCAGATTGTCAGAATCAAAGCGAAAGGTTCTGGTAAGAATTGGTGAATAGCGCCCTCTTTTCACAGACGGTACAACTTGAAACCAAACCTCGTCACCACTTTACAAGAAAACGGCAAAACGCATTGGTTGATATTTCATATCGTTTACGCATGGGGTTGTCCTGAAGTCGTAAATCTGAAGTCCATTTTATGTTCGAAAACCTTCAGTCTAGAAGGCTGCGCGAATGCGGGATTCCGCCCTCAGTCGATGAAGCCGTATCTTGTATGGTCGGAATTGTAAGGATAATGACGCAAATTCTGGGCCACCGGATGAAAACGCCTCAAAAATAGTACTCGGTATTTTCTTCACATACTCGACACTCGCCACAGACCGTGTCGACACAGAATGGCTTCCTAGCGAGCAGGCAATGACCGTGAGGAAGGCAACAGAACAGAACGTCTGCCTAACAAAATAATGACATGGCTCTTTCAACGTCATTCACCCTATAAAAGCTTCGCAACATCACATTAACTATAGATTACACTCGTAGATATGTGAAAAGACGCTCAACATCTCTCGTCATTATAATCAATCCGGAAATTTGTAGGTTGATTCTCAATAAACGTAAACATAATAAATTGTGACGGAGGACAATGTGGGATCATTTTCAGTGATTGCGACGGAGGTGCTCACTCGTAAACACTGATTTAATTTGTGTTACTTGCTAACTATAAGCAACTACATGCGCATCCCCTCCTCATGTCGTTATTCCTAATTTGTAATCATCATAACGACGGTTTGATGCAAATGTTGTCCATGAAATATCATTTTAAGAAGGGAGATCTAGTAAAGATGTGAGTGCAGGTTGATGGGAGACTTGAGAGGTCCTGACGTCACAACCTGGTCCTTATTTGATTTGCATAAGTGGTTGTGACTATTTCCGGGAAAAGTGTTCCGTTATCTGAATTTGCTTGAAAATCGCGTCATTCTGTTTTATGGTTTTATCTCAGCTCTGCAGACTAATCCTATCTTTAGAATACACTCGAAGGAAAATAGGTTCAACTTTGCACATTTGCCAGTGTCACATCGGGAGCACCTTTACGAGTGCAACTTGGTACCTTTCAGACCACTGAGTACCTTTAAAGGTGGAACTTTGCACCTTCCTGGTCTTTACATGGTGGTTGCTGTAGGAATCCGTGAATTGAAAGTATCTTTGATATTAAAGGAGACCTCTGAATCTCTAGATTTTTTTTTTTAATGCTGAGTTTCAGAATCTGTAGAGATTGGGATGAGGGATAATTATGTTTGCAAAATTCATAACAAATCACAAAGAACAACGATGATGACATAACAGCTTCACATAAAGACACATGATTGTGTGTTCAAGGAGGCAGCACAAAAGAAGAAAGCATGAATAAATTCTACAAAGGTGAACTTGTTGAAGCAAGCGGTATCACTGGAATATGAGAGCCTCTTCTTTCATCATCTCTTCCTTCAACATCATCATTGTTCAGTGTGTTATGTTTAAGGTTTTTTTCACAGGGTTGGTTTAATTATCTACTCAAGGACCAAAATAAATTCCACAAATCTATACATTGCTAAATCGATTTATATGCTTGTGATGTGACTGAGTTGTCTGGAATATGCCCCTTTAAAGTTGTTACAAGAAGAATACTCATATGTTAATTGTGCGGTCAACATTTTCAGCGACATAAATCACTGCGTAGGTCGAACGTCCCTGACAATGAGTAATACTTGGTGAATGTTTGTCAAAATCATGGGTCCTCTCCCATCCATCATCCCCATTAGTCATAAAATCAGTGAAAATAACGAATTCATTGCCAAGGACACACCATCTGTCTAGAAATCCAACCTCAGCTATTGACACTGTCTCCTAATAATATTGCAAATACATTCTCAACCGTACACTGGGCAAAAAACAGGGGGGAAAACTAAATAAAACATAAACTCCCCAAAATGCACATCTTGATTTTATGTCCCAACAGACGGGCTGCCATTTCAAAACAATTCATTTATCTTTGTCACGGAACCTTCAACAAGCTGTGAAGTTGTTCTCGTAATCGTGCATGAAACCGCAAACAGGCGGGTTTCCGGCAAAATCCACGTTTTTTGTCACTCTGGTCATTCATGTCGCTGGTCTTGCAGCCTGCAGCTCAATTCTTGAGGCCGATCGGTGGTGAGAAGGGGGCGGCTCTGGCCCGATACACTCCATTTACGCACACCGCGCCACGTCCCCATCCACCCCTCCCTCCCTCTCTTTCCCTCAACACTATCTATCTCCCTCTCTCTCTCTCTCTCACCCCATCTCTCTCCCTATCTTTCTGTTCCATCTCTTTTTGTCTTTTTGGGATTCGCTTCATTTGCGCAGATTTAACAGGTTGCCATCATATGTCGGAATAAAAAATATCCTGGATCATTCCACATCTCAAATTTTGAGGACCTATCATGTAAAAGAAGGCAAGGTTCCGCATATATAAGATCCGTTATTCCCCTAAAATATGGTTCAATTTAAAATCCCAACTATGTGCACTGTTTTATACAATCTTCCTCCATCTCTCTCTCTCTCTCTCTCTTCTGTTTCTTCTATCAATCAATCAGTCAATACGTCCATCTATCTATTTGTTTGCTTGTTTGTCTGGCTATCTATCTACACACACACACACACACACACACACACACACACACACACACACACACACACACACACACACACATGTATAATACACATATATGTGATGTAATAGTATATAACAGACATGATTATGTCATTATATGTCTGTGTGTGTATGACAACCGACAATAAAATTAAAGGAAAATGATGAGGAGTTCCTGTATTAAAGGAGAAATATCTCCGTACCAATAGTGCGACGGTACTTTTTGCTCGTGTATCCACGAGCGCGTACGCACACGCACCACTAGCCTTGCGAAAGAGACACTGACATATGCCGCTTTGTCAGAATCTGCAGATCTTTCCAGCAAAGTCTTGTCAAGGGAAAATGCTGCCAAATATATAAATTAAAAAAAATGTTACGTCTGATTGAACGTGCATGATGTTGTGCTTTGTAAACTAGCTGTATTTAAAAACAATTTCACAATGGTTGAACAGGTAGCCATTAAGCGCCCACGGCATTGATCTTTTTAGATCTAGGGTGCAAGCGCCACCGCCGAATTTTACGCTTAGTACCGTCTGATACCGTATGATACCGTATGCCCCCCCCCCAAAAAAAAAAAAGAAAGAAAGAAAAAGAAAAACCCAGCGGGAATCTCCTCAACGATAACTTTAAAAATAGTGAATAAATCCAAATACAATTTTAGGGTATGAAACTATAACTTATTACCCACATCTTACAGAAAACCCCATGCGATTTTCTTCAGTGGTCAGAGAGAAATGAGGATCTTTGTAGAGCATGTCAGGAATCCCTTCCCTCCAAGTTTTGTCCAGTCTTTTCACACATTAGTATGCAGTTCAAAGAGCATCCAAGTGTTGAATTTGGAAGATACATACCCATGACATGCTTTACAACGATTCACATTGCTCTGTGACCCCCTAAGTAAATTGAATGGGGTTTTCTGCAAAATGTAGGTAAGACGTTATATTTTCAGACCTTGAAATAACATTCAGACAGTTTAATCATATATCAAAGGTTATCAATGCGGAAATCCGATTGTAATTTTTGGGGGACATACTGAATAGTGTCAATTGGACCTTCTTGAGATACGCGCGTACAGCGCGGGAAGGGACCCGTCCTTTAACTGGGCGGGAGGGGTCGGTGTAAGACTTTATTATGTCGTTATCTCACCATCAACTACGGGAGATTTTGCTTTATTTTCTAATACTGCTCTCAACTCTTCTCCCTTCTCTCTCTCCCTCTCTCTCTCTCTCTCTGTCTTCTATTCCTGTCTTCCCCTCTCCATTCAAATCAAGAAAAGACCTTCTGTCGGGTTATCCGCAAATATTTCCCACGAAGGTTTACATGTCGCCATTGTCATGCAGTTGATATTGTTGCAAAATCATGCCTTGGATGATCACATGAGCAAGTGTTGGAGCGCCGTTCATGTTCCGTGTTAAACGATGTTAAACTCTCGCTGATGATCTTCAACTCCTCCCTCACCGCAACTGGCCCGTGTGATTGATCGGCGTACCGCTGAGACACGACAGACAGTTGCCCGGCGCGGCATTCATGCACACCCCATGATGATGCCTCGATTACTTGTCCCGTACTCATACAGCGTCTGTCCGCTCCCTGGAAAATAAAATTTAAAACATACTTTGCAAAGTTATACGGCTCTGTCACATCTATTTACACTTGTAATCTTAATTCATAACAATTATAGACAAAAACGCGATGCATGATTATGTGTGCACTGCGTCATATCAAAAAATGCATAAAAGAAGTAGAAAACTCCAGTTTCTCCTTTTTAATGCTGCTAGATTCCAAGACTTCGCTGTTGGAGGAAATTAAAGGGGATGGCTAGTAACTGATCAGTGGGAATGCTAGGGTATGATTGTTCCAATCCTTGTGGGATTCATTTAAGAGTACATTATATATCTATTGTTGTGTGAAAATGTTTTGCTTCAGAATGGTCTCATATTCAAGTAATGTGCAGTTCAATGTTTCCAGGTTAGCATGCCTGTACAGTGACGGGGCGATCGTTAATGGGCTCTTAACGATCGCTCTGACACTTTATACGGGCATGCTAACCTGGAAACATTGAACTGCACATTACTTGAATATGAGACCATTCTGAAGCATATAATTTTCACAACAATAGATATATAATGTACTCTTAAATGAATCCCACAAGGATTGGAACAATCATCCCCCAGCATTCCCACTGATTCCCACTGATCAGTTACTAGCCATACCTTTTAAGTCAGTGTCCACTGTGTGTCATGTCAGCTCGTGTTGTTGTTGTTTTTGTTTTTGAAGACCGTTATATCATCCGATCATTGTTCCCGTCTCCATTGCTTTCACTTGACACTTATCGCCAACATCACCACTGCCACCAGCATTATTATCTGATTATCTTCACTCTGTCAATACCAGTTTATCTACCAAACATCCGTGTAGTGGTGCTGTCATTATAACATACCTTCACCGTCACCAGCACCGTCACCGTTACCATCACCATCACCATCACCACCAACACCACCATCACCATCACCATCACCACCATCACCACCATCACCATCACCATCACCATCACCATCATCGTCACTGTCGTCATCATCAAACTCATCATCACCACTACCACCGCTATACCTGAACCATATTATCCCATAAAAACGAACCCACCTTCCCGTCATATTTGTCATCATTCCCAGATTTCATTAGTACCTGTTATTCAATTGCTTGTAAACTCCACGAACATCGAATGAAAGAGTAGATTTTTCATATCCTGTTTGTTTGCATCCTTGCTTGTCTGCCACATTAAGAAGTTTTCATTCTCTTTGAAAATCATGTATCGTGGTATTTTTTTGTTTTGTTTTGCTGTCTTCATGAGATATCAACAAGGATTTGAAAAACCTGCAAAAGTTGAACCATATGAGCGCTTTCCCTGCTTGATCGTCACATGCTTGGGATAGGTCGTGTTAAAGGAAGAAGCAACACGAGTCATTGAGAGACCTCAAAAGCAGTGAGACGGACATCAACTAAAATTCAAATAAGATTGGAAAAAGATTGAAACAGTTTGAAAAATATCACGCCTCTGTAAATAAAGAAAAGCAATCAGACAAACAAAAATACTTTCATTGTCTGACGAATATGAAGTTGTATGCAAAAAAACAAAAACAAAAACAAAAAATGTTGTGTATACGAAATGTCACATTCTCCGCATTTCCTCGAAAGAAACCCCAAAAGTGTGCACTCTTGTTAAGCGATAAAGGATGCTGAATATTTGGAATTGATGTGCACAAAAAGAAAAGAAAAAAAAACCCACCCCTGAAGAAGAACACATCATTTTTATTTGTCCTTCTGCGACAATGAAAATAAAATGAGGACTTCTGAACACATGACGTCACTCTCACGAGACCGATACCGATGTGTCCAATTCCTCTAAGTACTTAGTAATGAAGAGCGTAAATTCAGGCAAACAAGGAAAGTTGCTTCATCAAAATATGAAATAACGCGGTTGTTAGACATGTTTCCTCACAATGTGAAACATCATACGCCAGTTATGTCATGACGTCATAAGTCTCCCTCTTAGTACAAATCTCATCATACAAAAATACTAACATCCTTTATCACTCAACCTGTGCAAAAGTTCAACGTTTTTGGTTTCTTTCGAGAGAATGCGACAGAGAGGACGTTTCATATACGCGACAAAATGATATGTATTGCAATGTCAATTTTTCAGTTCAATTCAGTTTATTTCCTTTTAAAAAATCTAATAAATAATGCAAAGTATCCATTTGTCGTATTATAATTATGATCAATTTGGAAAAATACAAATCATAAAATATAGTAGCACATACACGGATAACTACAACAGGGAAAACAATGCACACTTTGCATTAAAAAAAATAATGCGATGAAAAAGAGTGATCTTCTATTGAAAAAGCAAAGCTTTTAAAATGTAGATCACTTGAAAAAAACAACAACGACAATACTCTAATTATGTTCCGTTAAAACATTTGAAATTGATATACATGTATATGATGCTAGGGATATAAATCATATCATAAATTTATACGTGTACTTGTTTTAAGTACAAGAAAATATGAATTTAGATTTCTATAAAATGTTATTGTACGGACACTTTTGGTTGCAACAAAGTTATTGAAGTTCCTCTTTTTACATGAATCACAAAGATTCACTTACATAAATTCATTTCTACGTTGTAATAACCAAACAATGTTGCTACCGGGGCGCAAAGAATTGTCGTTGCGACTTTATCAACCAAAAAGTGTTTTTCATAATATTTTGTGCACGAACCAATTACCAGTAGGTGCGTTGAGAGTGATATGTTGAGGGCATCGCTCCATGTAATAAAAAAAAACAAACTTTAATGTCAGTATTCCGATGAATACTAAATTGTAACTGTAAAACTTTACACTCTTTATTTCATTTCATTTTACTCCTATGTCTTTCATAGAATTATCTTTATAGAATTTCTACAATTCTGTTTGTATCATTCCACTCTATCTGTCAAACTCGACTTGAACATGCTGCCACTGCACTTTTAGCTGTTGTAACTTTCTTCAAGCTCGATTGCTTTGATTTCTTCAATATCACCTTCAATTAATCTCTCCATTAACTTTTCATTGAATTTGATTTCAGATTCCGTAATTTACTCAGTAACTTTTGCGAAATTCAGAGAGAGAAATGACAGAATGTTGCAAAAACAGTATCGTATGTTCTGCTTGTTTTAGTAGCATGACAAAAACCCAATAGACAATGTAGAGGTGTATGCATGCGCCCTCCAAAAAGCAACATTTGGTAAGAGATGTGTGGAGTGAAGACATAATGGCCAGCAGGTTGCCATGGTTTCGGTCCGGTGGATGTTCCGTAGGTGGTAGGCGTCGAGTGTGCTGCACACGTCAGCACACGGTGCGTCCAATACACGCACGTGTAGCTCTGAACAGCGAGCCGGAGATACAAGTAGTTTGGTCAAGGCGTGGCCAGGCAATGTAACAGACGTCTTTGTGTACTAATAGAATTTCACATTTCATGATCTAATAACGTTTGCCTATACGTCTCTTCCACTACCTTTTATTAGCAACCCCACCCCCTCTCCCTAAAAAAAAAAAAAAAAAAAAAAAAAATGAGGACAATATTTGCCACTTCAAAATGTATTCCTCTCACCTTTTTGTTGAGAAGAAGAAAGTAGACGCACAAACGCACACATACACACAAACACACACAAGTACCGTATATCATAAGCTGGTACCGCTGTCACAGTAACAAAATAATCACACGCACTGCACATCAGCAAGAAAAAGTAAAATACAATACCATGACTGCTACACAAGAATCAAAGATGATTATATATCCAAGGAGCTTGTTTTTGAAGCTCCTTGATATTACATATCCAAGGAGCTTGTTTTTTAAGCTCCTTGATATATCTAAAGGAAAATAATGTATGGCTTCCTTCAATGGCTGTAGAATACAAATGAACGCATATGAACAATACAGACTAAAGAGATTTGCTCAGTGATGGTAGAGAAATAATTAGTTAATTGTCTATGTTAGAATAAAGACACGCCCCGAGTGCGACACCCACGAGTCGTACAACTCACCAGTCATGCGGCCCACGATCTCGACAAATGCAAATAAGGCCCATGAGTCCGACACTAGACAAACAAGTCCAACGAGTCCGACACTACGCAAAAAGGCCCATGAGTCTGACACTAGGCAAAAAAGGCCCACGAGTCCGAAACTCATTACATCATGGGGCTTAATGTACGCGGTGTCGGTCTCGTGGGCTTTTTTGCCCAGTGTCGGCTCGTGCGCCTTGTGTGATTAGCCCACACAGGGCTCAAGATTGTGGACTGCTAAACCCTTTTTTACTCTGGTTATCATTACAGAATGGTTTTGGAGCTCTGGAATGTGTTCCTTATGGCACCGTGTATATAGCATTATTGTATTGTATGTATTTCATGTAGCACCAAACAGGGGCCATAATTGTATTTTCTCTTACTGTATTTTTTTTTTCATGTGCGAAAGGTAAAAGTGATCAAACAGGAAGCTCAAGTCTCGCTGTGACAAGCTACGAAAGTCGACATGAAGTCGTGTATAATTCATAACTATCAGCTGTAAATGTGTCTTGTTCTACGGGAAATTGGACGTCATTTGACGCGCAGTTTTGATAACGAACAAGAAAATGTAATTTTTATTGATTGATTTCGTAGCGCGTCTGAATTGTTTGTCATGCATGCAGTCATTATTTTAATTATTCATTTATACAAGTATCCACTTGTCATTGCAAATGGAGCTCAAATAAAATAACATGTAAATGAAATGGTTTGAGTTGAATAGAATCGAATTGAATTGAACTGAACTGAAGCAGACATAATTTTAAGAGACCAGCAAATATAATTCTAAACAAAAGTAGAACATCCAAACTCTGTTCAGTTCAATGGCACTGAATTCTAGTACTTATATTTGTCAGTAAAGTAACGCAATGCATAAAAGACGTAAGTCATCGAATCATATCTCATGTGCAGCTAGTCTGCTCATTCAATGATTTAAACTGTGAAAAAAATACATTGTACGTTGTAACAGTGATACAATACATTGCAATGTGAACAGTTTGGTGTTGTAACTCGTGATTGTTGTGCACAATGCGACTATTTTCCGCAGTCGACGTGCGTTGAATAAAAGGAAAAAAATGTGCTTCCGTTCTGAATAAAGAGAGACATGCAAAGATTTCATTTACACTGCATCGACATGAAAGTGTATTTCATTTGTCATTACGGACTATTCAGTCTCCGGGCTAGTCGGTAACATATGTGATATTGAATTGCTTTAATTGTCCGTGCATGGGACCCATAGTTTACAGTCTTCAACTTCAGATCAATATTCTATCAGCGCGGGAGCGGTCAAGCCGTCAAACCCGCTGAAGCACGGGTGGGTTTCAATTATCTAGCTATTCCGTCGAAAGGACATATAAGAATTGGATATTTCTTGAGCAAATACAGGAAGCCAAGCATGTGAGCAAGGGGGGAAATGTGACATGTGGTACGTTCGAATAGTGACGCTGTATAAAAGAATGCTACACGGCGTCGCATCAAGTAATGGTCGCGGGAGTGGTAGGCAGGCTGTAGATCTACCAGCCGAGGTACTAGCAGCGAGCACGCGAGTGGGCCCTCCTCCGCACCGCCCCGCTGTTGGGGGTCCCGCGCGCTATCAACACTCCCAATTCTATAGGGGAAATGGCGGAATCGCTACCTCTTTATTTACTCGTTTGTGAATTGACTTGGTAAATGTAGGTGTACCTTCCACCCTCCCCTCCACTTTTCGAGGCGCTATTAACGTCGGAAGTGTACCGCAAATAAGCGAGCGATGGATTGGACAATGCCTGGTTGGTTTCCGCCATTCTCTAATACCAGATTTCACGCAGAGCAAACGTCGGTCAGGTTTTCAGCGAGTCGCCATCACCCTTCTGCCTGTTTTATCAATTCCTTTCAGACTGGTTCTCTTTTACTGCTCAAATATGCTCTAAAACACGAGGAAAACGTTTTGCTTGTCTTTAAGTATATGGAAAAAGAAACCTATGATTTGTGTTATTTCTCGTTGCCGTTGACTGTAACGTATGCTTTTTGGTTGTTGTTTTTTCCCCTCGATCACTGTTGATGTCGAAATGTTTTGAAGAGCAAGGAGTCTGTCTTATTCAGGCTTTTGGGTACAGTTTACAGTTTCTCTCAGTTTATCAACGAAGTTTGTCTTTTTTGAAATAAAAAAAATCAAACACATAGGAAGAAGAGACAGGGAGCTAAGGACTTTACACACACGCACACACACAAAGACCCCCCCCCCACACATACACACACATACTCGTGGCTAATCAAAAATAACAGAAACCCCCATTTTGCCTTTTATCGATTAAAAAAAAGTCGGGGAAATATTACGATTCCATTTACTAAAAAAATCAGGATTTGCGGCGGTTTTGCCCAACACTCTAAAAAATCTCGGGTCAGAACTGACCCGGAACTGGGTCCGTTGGGGTCACACACCGTTCCGGGTCAGAAATGACTTGGAATTTGGACATGAAGACCCAGAATTGGGTCACCCTGACCCAATACATGACTCTGGATGGGGTCATATCTGACCCCATTCCTTGTCATTTCTGACCCGGAACGGTGTGTGACCCCAATGGACACAGTTCCGGGTCAGTTCTGACCCGGGACTTTTTAGAGTGAACTTTCCTCTCCAGAGGGCGGAGGGGAGAGGGGTGTCCCTGGTCCTTTCTCCCACTTGGAATAGAAAGACAGGCCCCTGGACCACCACTTTATTTTACGTTCATTCAGCCTCAATTTTACTGAGATGAGTACCTACCTTCTATACGTCTCCTTTACTATATAATCTCTATGAGGTTTCTTTCGAGGCAGTAAAGAACTGCAGGAATTTCAAGACCTAGTGTCTTCCTTAAAGCCATAAGACGAAATTACCATAAAATAGAGTCAATATCTGACGTCATTGATCGACCAACTATCATCATCTTGAGATAGCCTTGGAGGAGTTTTTGGAGGATCGCAAAACAGAGCTTCTTATACCTTGGCTCCACACTCTTCCCATTATATCTCTCAGACGATCTGAATTATGATAGTCTGAATGTTAATCGCTGCTGATATCAAGAGATAATAACTCATCATTGTCAATGCATATTCAAACGAAGTATTCCTCATTCAATACAGATGCGAAATTACCGAAAGCTACATTATGAAACTATGTAGGCCTACATCTGGGGGCCCAATCCAGCGGTTTCGTGCAATAGTGGTAGTCATGTGCGTATGTAAAGAGACGCATTATGAGTTCAAACATCTCTGAGGAAGGCGGAGATTGAGGGAGATACATATTTCAGCTAATGTGGTAACGCCTGGTGTACAGACGCACCAATCAATTTTGAGCCGAAGCTATTAGGGTTTAAACCTCGCGGTAATTGGACGCAATCGCACATCCAGGGTTCGCCTCGCCGACGGCGTCTATAGTGGAGCAACCTGTTAAGAAGAAAGCAAGCATATCAATAGCCTCTCGTGTTGACACTTATTTGCATCAATGAGGTACTCTACGGCAATTTAACCTTCAGTGTTATCGTTGAGTTTTTCCCTCTCTTTCCTTCGACAGATGAAATTGATGAATGTTGATGGGGACATCTTTAGCCATTCATCATTTTTTTTAACGAAATGAAATACAAAGTGAATAGAATTTGTTCGTTTGAGGCGCACTTCTTTCACTGAGATATTCGTAGACGGAACAATCAGACGAATACTACCTTCTATTAAGAGTGTAAAAACGTTTCCTTTAAACAATATGCTGTCTACGAACTCGTAAATTTTGACTGGTTTACCTCTTTTCAGGGCAGGCTTTCGTTGGACCAGAATCTTTCTATCCTGTCATAGCATTGTACAATATTAGCCATGAACATAATCTTTTTAGGGGTGCTCAGTGGACATTACAGAAAAAAAATAATAAAGTTGTGAAGAAGCACAAAGATAAACAAAATATCGGTTGCCTGATATTGATTTTGTGTGCGAAACTGATATGCCCTTTTCTATCGTTTCGGGCTTTGCACAAGTTATGCATTTAAAGTTAATAAAAATGAATAATTCATAGCGGAATTATGTAGGCGACCTTCTCATGCTGACCTCATAATCACAGAAGAGAATCATGCAATCACGTGATGTATTGTAGTTATTGTTTGATCATCGGACACGTGCGCCCTATTTTCAAAAGAGATGATGAACTATTGATTGGGGTTCAGTTGTATTTGACTTTGATGTGTGATCGTGCGTTGCCACTCATTTTTCTTTTTTTTTGCGTTTGAGTATTCTCACACCATATCATACCATGTATATTATAGTGATCTTATGGCCAAAAACGTTTTTTTTTTTTTTTAAGTCATGCACGTCGAAAAGTTTAGAATGCAATAGGGTGCAGGTGGCGCTCTTTGTAATATGCATTACGTGGATGAATAGTGTTATAAGACAGAGCAGAGGGAATGTCAAATGCAACCACCAAACTCCCTACGACTTTTCCTATTACAAAAAAAAAAAATTGTAGTATATATTTTCTTCACAAATAACCATTATCCCATTATCTCCAATATGATTATCATCAACACCATCATCTTTCAACATCGCCATCATCACCACCATCAACACCATCAATATTCACACTGCCATGATCATCGATACCATCATTATCTTCATCACCATCATCATAATCATCACCACAATCATTATTCATCATTGCAACCAACATGATCGTCATCACCATCGCAATCATCAACGCACCATCGTGAACAGCATCATTACCAACAAAGTCATCACCAAAAGCACTGCCATCCACAACACCATCATCACAAACACCATTATCACCATCACCATCACCATCATTATCACCATCACCATTACAATCACCATCACCATCACCATCATCATCACCATCACCACCACTACCACCATCACCATCACCATCACCATAACTTTACCATTATCATCACCATCACCATTATACCACCACCACCACCATCACCACCACCACCACCACCATCACCATCACCATCACCATCACCATCACCATCATCATCACCATCACTATCGCACTACCACCATCATCATCACCATCACTATCGCACTACCACCATCACCACCACCATCCTCATCACCATCAGCATCACTACCACCATCACCATCACAATCACCACCACCATCATCACCATCATCACCACCACCACCACCACCATCACCATCATCATCACAGTCACCGTCACCATCACCATCACCATCACCACCATCAACATCACCACCAACATCACCACCAACATCACCACCACCATCACCATCACCATCACATTCACCATCACCATCGCCATCACCATCACCATCTCCATCACCACCACCATCACCACCACCATCACCACCACTATCACCATCACCACCAACATCACCATCACCACCAACATCACCATCACCAAAACTTCACCATCATCATCACCATCACCATTATATCACCACCACCACTATCACCACCACCACCACCACCATCACCATCACCATCACCATCACCACCACCATCACCATCACCACCACCGTCACCATCATCATCACCATCACCACCACTACCACCGTTACCATCACCATCACCATAACTTCACCATCATCATCACCATCACCATTATACCACCACCACCATCACCACCACCACCACCACCCTCACCATCACCACTATCACTACCACCACAACCATCACCATCACCATCATCATCACCATCACCATCACCATCATCATCACCATCACCATCACCATCACCATCACTAACACTACCACCATCACCATCACCATCACCATTACCATCACCATATCACCACCATCACCACCAATATCACCACCACCATCACCACCAATATCACCACCACCATCGCCACCATCACCATCACCGTCACCACCAACATCATCATCACCACCAACATCACCATCACCATTACCATCACCATAATCATCACCATCACCATCACTACTGCCATCACCACCACCATCACCACCACCATCACCACCACCATCACATTCACCATCACCATCACCATCATGATCACCATCATCATCATCACCATCACCATCACCATCATCATCACCATCACTATCGCACTACCAACATCACCATCACCATCACCATCACCATCATCACCACCATCACCATCACTGTCACTACCACCATCACCATCACCATCACCATCACCATCACCATCACCACCACCACCATCACCATCACCATCACCATCACCATCACCATCACCATCACCATCACCATCACCGTCTCCATTACCTTCACCAACAACATCACTATCACCATTGCCATCACCATCATCATCACATTCATCGTCACCAACATAATTATCATGATTATCGTTGCCATCATCACTTCACCACAACAAGACAATAACCACCAGCAACATCACTACACCGCTAAGTCCAACACTATTACCCCGCTAGTATCACAATACCACAACGTATTATTAGGCCTACATTTAATTGAACCACCACCACTGCCATCGCAACTACCTATTCCAACACTTACGCCTCATATATCGGGACAGTCACTTTATATTTCTCTATACTATATATCTACTTCTATCCCTACACTGAAGGCTATAGGTTGCTGTCACTAAAACTACCGCCGCCATCTCCTTGAATGTGACCAAAATCTAACCACCAGTAAGAGCAGAAACAGTTAACGTTAACCCTATCAGTGTCTGGGTGTCTTCTCCTCTCGCCCCTCTCTCTCCCCCTCTCCCTTCTCCATCCCCCTCTTTCTCTTATACTCTCTGTTCCATACGACAATCAATGATTTTATTGGTTTAATCCATTAGTATAATAGTATAATAAAAGTCATTCGGGATCCACAGGTTGTGTGAGCAGACTGTCATTTTTTCCCCCTTTTTGAGGGGATGGATAAGGTCTGATGACAATGATTTATTCATTATTGACGTAGAAGGGCTTGGGAGTAAGGAAGCGAGACGGGCCAAATCGGAACAAATACACCCCATCTGCTCTCACTGTCCACCGCTCCCCTATATGAACAAAATCTAATATTAATTATTCATTGGCACTTGTTCTAGCTTGCGAACCGTGCATTTGTTACTTTTCAAGTAAGAGAGGAAAAAGGGGGGTAGTGGTTTTTGCTTCTGTTATTTCGTGACGGTTTATTTCATTGTTTCTTTGTTTTTAAGGGCTTCGGGGAATGCTGGACAAACTATATTCACCGGCCAAGTTGTCACTTCACGTCTGTTACTCTAACAACAATTATAATTGCGCTACGGGGGTATAGGATCTTAATGTATCCTTGTTTACACTCGCATTATGAGTGTGTTTGGCAGAGCCCAAGTTTGGCACGAAAAAGCGGAAAAGCCTAGAGCTAAGAGTTGAGTTTACAGCTATTTCTGACCACCCGTGCCCTGCTCATACCCTTCCGTCAGCAACTCCAGCGATTTCACCCCGCATCCCCCCGCCTGACTTGAGCCTCCGCACCCTCCTCAGCCCATCGAATACCAATTTAGCGCTAATAGAGGGATTTGCAGCGACTTTGGCTTTTGTTGGAGGGGAGGAACCGAGAGTCAAGTGGCCCAGCTAAAAGCACCCTAGAGGACAGCTTCGTCAATATTGCGTCAGCGGCTTGATGTAGGAAGCGTGCGGAGCGTGTGGTAGGATGAGACGCAGCAAGGACATATGTCATCGCTCCGCCGTTTAACCGTTACCGAACGGTTCGATCGATGCCATGGGCTCGTCCTCTGAGTGGCGGGCATCATCTAGCGACCACCACCACAACCACCAACATCTCCGGAAAAAAGAGGCACCTCTTCTCATCATTAATCTCATCTTCAAAGAGCAAAATATTTTGAAAACTTTTTCCTCCACGATTTCTAGTCTCTGACCAATCGTCTAAAGCCGGAGCTGTAGCCGCAGGGTGGGCTGGGACCAGCGGAGCACTGGGTTTAATTCTCCCTCGATTCTCCATCTCGCTTAATAGATTAGATTGCGGCGGCGGATAACTTGTCATACCAAAACAATACAGCGCGTGTGTCTTGTTCATCAACGGTGTTAAAACTCAGCTCATCGACCAGAAAGTAGCGACGCTCAAAAAGCTGTCAGTCTACTCAAAAGCAGAGCGGTGAAGCGCCATTTTTTATTATCATTATCATTAATTCAAACTGAGTTGCTCTTAAAGCCAGTGAAGGAAAAGAAGGGGAAAAAAGGAAAAGAAAAAAAGAGGGGCGAAAACAATCCCCCAAAGGCGAGCTGGCCTTAAAACCCACAAACTTCTGTTCGCATCGCCAGCGCAATCTGTTACGCGCTCTGCTCGCCCACTCTCTCTCCCCTTGCTGTGCGTGTTTTAAGTCAGCGCCGTGCTGGTAGCGGGCTTTGGGCGTGCTTCTTTCCCCGGCTCCGTTTAACCCATCGACATGTTGTAGGCGCGCGAGGTTGGCGTGCGCACCACTGGTACTTGTGTGTAAAGGTCATTCATTTTGAATACAGCGGAGGTGCGCTGCGAAACAGGGTTATGAATACTAAATAAACATGAGACGTGAACCGCCGAAAGAGCTTGTTAAAGAAGAAGAAAAAAATAGACAGAGGGGGAAAAAAGAGGCACGTGGTTTAACTCATCCGTTCTCGCTCCATATTGCGATTCACCAGCGAACTACATAATACGCATAATTATTTCATTCTTCGACATTTCTCCATCTCCCTTCGCGATTGGAAGAAAAAAAAAGGAGGAGAGAAAAAAAGAAATGGAGTCGAATCGACGGCTGAGCTTGAATTAATCAGAAGTAAATTGGTCGTCAGTCTTGGCCGTCGGTCGGACGTGCGCGCCAAATGGTGTGCGCGTTCGGTGTCTCGTATTTCAACGTCAACGCAGCTCCTTGTATCTCGATTGTTTCGGACACACGCAGGGCAGGGCGCAGAGAACTTGTGGCGCGGGAGGAGCGCGCTGATCAGAAAGAGAGGGAGAGAGAGAAAATGATGATGGTAAGGGGGAAATAGTGGCAACCAATGTCTCATCATGCTGCCATATATCGCGAGTCTGCATATCTGAACTTTATGTAAAATCCATTTATAGAATTTACAATCGCAGTCTACTCATGATCTGAGAGAAAAATAAAGGGGGAAGGATTACGTACAGGAAATATAGGGACATAGAACCATGATGTTTCTGGGGGTAGATTACACAGTCGAAATTGAATGAGGTATAAATGACGTCCATGCTATCAACAGAAAGACCCCCTGATCATCATAGAGAAAAACAACAACAAGAATCATTCCGGAAATGTCGTCTTCCAATTAAAAAGTTCGTATGTCAGTAGTTCTCACTTTATAGAAGTGTACGTAGTCAAGGAGATGGGAAACATTGTACCTTCTATTCCTCAGATGGACATATGGAGGAGAAAACGATAACACTTCTTGCGCTGCGCTTCTCTCTTTTTTTCACTCCATTTTCACTTATCTCCTCCCACCTCCTTCCGACAGAGTGGAGCTTGTTAAATTCCTCTCAGCACTTAGCAGCGAGGGGTGGCGCGCGACGGTGTTTTCCTTGTTACCAATACTCCCAAGCAGGTCGCTTAATTCGGCGTTAATCAAGGCGAAATTGGCGAGGAATGAGCCTTTATTGGGCGAGATGGTGAGCTTTCGAGATTTAGGGTTTTCACAAGCCGATGTTTTGGTCCATAATGTGAAGACTGATGTCAAAGTAAGCCCATATCCCTGGGCATCTCCGACAAACATGAAATGCTTTGATCGTCTTAGGGCGGAAGGAAAAATGTGCGCATTGTGTTTAGTGTCTCTTTGTATTTCTAGATTATATTTCTCTTCGAAATTGTGATACTAATTGTCGTTTTTCATTCAGCACCTTTTCACTACTCTGCTCGAATCACTTTATAGCACGAGGACATGCAATGTATTTCTCACTGACCCATCACACGCCCATTCAGTGGCATTTCTCGTCACATTTCAACAGATACCATGCTTCAGAATTACACACAATTTGTGCTGCGTGGTGCCTGCGCAATTATCTCGCAAAATGTTTACCTCTTGAGTCAGAAAAAGGTGCTTGACCCTTAATCGCCAACTGGTCCTCTTTACAGCCTTATGTTTCAAACTTGTGCACTCACTCTTATTTAATCGCTTTGAACTTTTGAAAATCCTCCAGATTGCGCTCGCCATAGATTCGAAGACTTAGCATCCCCAAATTGGGTGTTATCAGAATCCCGATCTGGTGAGGCATCACACTCGATGCAGACGACGCATTGGCGGGAAAATCGTCAAAGAAGAAAGACATATTGACAGATTCGTTCCCACTCATTATTATCCTATTTTTTATACCGAGTGAGCTGAAAGCGATAGAATCTGGATACCATACAAAGGGCGGTACCCTGAGCTATGATACGCCGTCCACTCTCGGGGTGAGGCCCCGGGGGCGACATGGTCGTAGCACCCTCTAACCTCAGTCGGTCTTTCAGAATTCTTTCTCGATTGAGCTCCTCCAGGATACTGGTACGGGAACGTGCCACCAGTCAAGCCGTGCACCCAGGCGTAACATCAGACCAGTGACGGAGTAACTTTTTGGCTCTAAACCTCTCGCGCCACCCTGAGACAAAAAACAACAACAAAGAAAGCCTCCAAACCCCTCCCCCCCAAAAAAAAGAAAAAGAAAAGACGAGTGGGGCAAGTCGGCAACGAGACCTTTTCGTGCATTAGTTCAAGTTGCGCGGATTAGTAAGAGCACGAGAACAGTGCCAAATTAAAGTGAAATGGGAGAGTCCGTATAGGTCAGGAAAGGAGAAAGAAAAAGCGAGGGATTAGCAATCAATTCGTTGAACTGTTGAATGTTTCTTATGTCTAATGGCTGTGGTTCTTTTGAAGAAAGGAATGTGACTTCTGTCGTTCTCCTTCCCGCCACGCGCTCCCTCTTTATGTTTTCTACCTAAGCTTGGGCATCTGTGGTACACCAGGGACTGTCCACCGAAAAAAAGACCCCTCGACTCGTCACCAAACATTCTGTCACCAGCATCAAATGCATCCTCACTTTTGCTAACCCCAAGTGACCTCAGGCATCCTTCCCCAAGACACTCCCTTAAATGGCCATCGGGAAAATACTGTGAGTAGTATGATATAGGGAGATATGATCTCGATCTCCTCTTGCGGTTTTCTCGTTGAGGGCGATACTTTGGAAGCTGTGCGAGTGAGCAGGTTGGGAACTTCAATCGAATGTTCACTCTTTGAAAACACTCACGAGAGGACAATTTGTGAGTATAATTACATTCATGCTTGAGAGGATGATTATCAATTTCCAAGATGAAAATTGAATCATGTGACTTGATGGAAGTGAAGTCCTTCTCAGGTCAATGTCTTATAGACTAAGGACGGGTTAATTTTGAGTGTTAGATCAAATTATTTTTCTTTACAACGAACTCTTGATCAAATGAAAAATGTTTTCTCCATATGAGTCAAGTCAAGAGAAGTCAAAAGGAAAATTCAGTACAAACTTGTATCTTTACACAAGGATAGAACTGACTTAGGGGGTGTTGCAAGAAACTTGCAATTAATTGCAAGCTCCTTTCTTGCAACAGCAACTTGCGATTGATTGCAAGTTGCAATAGATCTATCTATTGCAAAGTTGCAATAGATATTTGCAATTAATCGCAACTCGACTTTCTTGCAATGGTGGTAGAAAATGAGGGTTCCCCGTATAAAAAAATGGTAATATGAGTTTGGGGCTTACACACAAATATGTTGAACAGATTTTCTGTTGGTCTTTCGTATTGTTTATGCATGTAAAATACTCATATATTCATTCTGATAAAATGTGTTGAATCAGCCATCACTCGTTTTGATGTATAGGTAAAAGTGAGTAAATTTTGTATTGCTGTTTTCAGGTAACTCTTATGATGGGATTTTCCAGAAGATTGTATCTGTATTTATAGGATATGAAAAAAAAAAAAAATCCAGGAATGACCTTAGTTTTTGAGGCTTCACTGATGCACCGGATCGCGCACTATATTCTGAGACAAAGTAGAGTCGTCGTAGGACGAATTCTCATTAAATTTTGGAAGACGTCTAAACCACGCAGTAAATGCTATCATTTAATTCTGGTTTTGACAAACACTTAATCATTATCCGTTTCAGAATATAGATTAATCTCATGTTTCTCTGTCTGTCTTTTTCTTTTTCTCTTTTTATTTCTCTCTTCGATATCTTATACATAGGTATACTTATGTGTATGTGTGTGTCTTCATGATGGCCAGTGTATACGCAGTCTCTGGTCATGCTGGCTGTTTGTCCTGCGCTCGAATAATGACATTCTAAGCTCTTACAAAACACTAGATATGATAATAAAAACTAAAATACATGACAAAACATAAAACAAAACAAAACAAAGACGTAATATGATGGAGACACTACACCAATTAATAAAATAAAAATCATATCGGAAAAACTAAACGAGTCTGCCACGTAAGTATACAGATGATTAACAATTTTGTTGTATATCATTCTGTTTTTATCTCTTATAATTCGTCGTCTTCTTCCTGTCATATTTTTTTACTCCTTCTTTTTCTGCTCCTTTTCTTGTTTTATCACTAAATTCTCTCTCTCTCTCTTTTTTTTTTTTACTTCTGCTCTTTCTTCCTCCTCGTCTTCACATTCTTTTCCCCTCATCAACCTTTCTTTTATTTCTATCCATCCTTCTCCACCTCTTCCTTTCTTCTTATCTGTTCTTTCTCTTCTTCATCCCTTCTTCCTCTTCCTCTCCCCCTCTCTCATCTGCTCTTCTTTTGCTCCATCTGACATCATCATCATCATCATCATCATCTTGTTTCCTTTCCTACTTCTCCGCCTCTTCAGCCGCCCATTCCGCATCCCTTGCCCAAAGATGGTTAACCAATCGATATTTGATAGAGCTCAAGTGGTACTCACGTCAGTTCTGACTTTGATAGTCTTAAATCATGGCAATCCACTTGATGAATAACGAAGAGTTTAAACTTAATTTGGGCCGCTTCGGCAGAAGATGGTTTAGTCTGCAAACAAAGACCTTATTGTCATACCAGCTGTCATTCACAGTCACAATTTGAACATTATTTACCAAAAATACCGTCCAAGAGTTCTACAAATATAATTTCATCAAATACTGCTACATATATTTAAAGTTAAATGAAATTTGAGGATTTGTAAATATATTTTTCAAAACTTAGACTGACGCAGACTTTAACGCAAAGGTTTACTTTCTAAGACTATGATAGTCGCACTTGACTCGCGTGCGCGCGTGTGCCGCTGTGAGTACGCGCAGGGAGACTTCAATTATCAGGCAATGAATCACGAAAAGGCAGCGCACGAGCCTCGGTAATTGGAATAGACAGGTTGCCAATGAGAACTTACAATGACAAGTAGGGGCATGGGGCGAGGTGAAATCTTGTGGAAGTCTTTGATGGGATCTCAGTTTCACGGGGAAAAAGGAGATGAGCATATCGAAGAAGAAAATAATTTATAAATAGCAAGAAATTATGAAAACACAGATAATGAGAGAAGTACAAATAATAGCAACAATACTAGTGATGATGATTATAACAATAATGATTACGATAATAGCATGTTGAGACAAGTGAACTTTGTTGTAAACACTGTTTATATATTTTAAAACTATCTGCAGTATATAGATTCCTTTTCGCAGTGCTAGATCTGAAAAAAAAATAGAGATAAAAACAAGAAGCATTCCTTTTAAATTATAGTATTAGGCCTAAATTATGAGTACAAAAATAAAATAAAAGAAAAGAAAAGAATTTCAGCAATAAGCTGAAAAAAAACCCTAGGGATAATGTAGGAATATTTAGATAGGGGGAAAGAAAGAAGGATAATGAAAATCTAATTTCACATTAAGATTTATAGTCAGATATATAGGCCTAGAAGAGAAATATACAGATATATAGGCAGATAGATATAGAAAGGTGAATAGACAGATAGATACATATAAATATAAACATAGATAGACAGATGGATGGATGGACGGATAGGCAAATAGATACACAAGTATAGATGAGTATAAGATAGATAGATTAATAGACAAATAGATAGGCAGGTAGTCATACAGATAGTTTGATTGATAAATATAAAACTTTTTTTCATTTTCACCACGAACGTATATATAAGTTTCACTTTCTTCGGTAACAGAGAATAAGGCCCATAGATAGATAAGAAATATAGATAGGAAGAAATATAGAGAGGTAGAAAGATAGATAGATAGATAGATACTAGGAAGGTAGGTTGGTAGATAGATGGATGGGTAGATAGGTAAAGGTAAACATTCAGTTAGCCAGGAAGATATGGAAAAAAGGTTAGAAAGCTTAATGAATATTTATTGCGATACTGCTATTGGTCGCCAAAACTTTCCTATTAGACTGCCGAACGATAAACGCTACCGGCAACTGTCGACATTCATATATCACTCCGATACAGATTACCACCAGCTTTGGTCAAACGCTCCATGACAATAGAACACACCAAACTGATTAGGGCGAAATTAGAATCCATTTTATTTATTGACGCACCAAAAGAAAAGGCGTGGATTAGATTTATGGTTCCTCTGACCGTCTGGCGATCGCGTCATAAAAGACATATGCGGAGAAATTATCCCTTCGTGAACTGGATGTGGTTGGGCATAATTATAGATTTGAATTGTACGAAGCCGCTTGAGTACAAAGACCAAAATGAACCGAATAAAATAAACTCCGTATACCGATTTTGAAAACGGACAGATGACGCTGCACAAGGTCGCAACTTTACTATCGTGTGATTGCTGATAAATTCGAGATGTCAAGTAAGCACAAATCAGTAACGAGACTGATGCAGAAGACTGCAGCATAAGAAAATGAGGAGTTGAAAACCTCTGCTATGAAAAAAATGCACACAACAAACATGAAAGCGTCTGTTTTATGGGTTTGTTGTTGTCAAATCTTGTCTCTGATATAATTTGTTTGTTTCTTTTAATGAGAATAATCACTAAGATAATATATGTTTATATCATTTACATCATCGTTATGTAGGCCTACAGTATTTGATCTCACACGTATTTCATACTTTCGGTTAATGACTGTTCACATTTAGATTATAAATTCACTACTGTATTTCCTCTATTTGCATCCAAAACCAAACAACAATAAAACAAACAAAGAAAAGAACGAGCGAACAAAAATACGGTGTGGTATAATTGGAAAGAAGAAGAGAAATGAAGGAATGAATGGCATAGAACGAAGGTGGCTACTGATGCTGACTATGATTGCATTTCAACTATTTCAGACCTTCTTGACGATGCGATGTTCGTCCTGTGTGATGCCGCACTGTTGTTACGACATGATGACAACCGGGTTTCAACCAATGAGTTCGGCTCTTCTACCCGATAACTTTATCTTTCTTTGGTGTTGTTTAGATACAGACAAAAATATGGAAGAAATAACAAGAACCGAAACCAAATGTTCATCTTTCTTCCATTCAACCTGTCGAACAAAGGTCGTCTAACGCATTGGCTAGGGGAAAGCTACAGGATTAGAATCTTCAATTTTGGCCTGACGGAGACTAACGAAAAAAGATGAAAGTGGCTGAGCAATTACCAAATCTATAAAACTTTAAATTTGCTTGTCCCTGTTAGCGGCCATTGTACCAATAAAGTCAACTTCCACTAGGTTTGATGTGTTTATTGACACGGTCGTGGGAGGGCAGTGTTGCAGGACATTGCAAGACTCGGGAGAAAGGGAGAAAAAGGAGGCTGAACCGATGGCGGGGGTAGCCAAGAATTGATATGAGCCCCAGTGGGGTGATTCCGGCGGCGAGTTAGTAATTCGTACGGCGCTTTCGTCCGCCAACTCTACCGCCAGGACGTGACTATTGCAAGCTATTGGGAGGTTGATAATGGTTCGGACGGCGCCGTGCGCGTTGCGAGTCGTCGATGCCGTGATTACGAGCGTCCGTTGTCTGGTTTCGGACGTAGCGCAGAGCGGTAAGATGTAACACAAATGAGTAGGAGGCTCGATTAACATTATCCATAAAGTCTTAACACCTTCGACAAGAAAGGCGATAGCTCATTGGAATGAGAGTGTCGCTTTTATGATGTCAGTGAACTTTTTGAGAGATCTGCTCAACATCCTTCTTTGCCTTAAATGCTCGAGAGCCAGGCGTCTTACAAAAGAAAAGAAAAAAAAAGAAAAAAAAAAGAGGAAAATGAATGTTTCATCGCTTGTCAGGAAAGACGATTTGCTGTCAGAAATCGGAAGGGATGAGGGTGACGAAGGAAGAACAGTTGTTTCTGGTGATTTATTCATATTTTCCTGTAGGCTCACAAAGACATTTTTATAAATCCGTTTCCATCCAGTTTGAAAAAAAAAAAAAAAAAAAAAAACCAGACAAACCTGACTACCCTGGTCTTTGGCCTATATGCTTCAGGTAAATTAGATACTGTGAGATGATGAGCCATGGAAATTTGCAGTAGAAATTGATCGCTAAATGCTCCGAGAAGTTCAAAATCTGTGTGTGACCGGAGATATCAAACACCACCCCCATATTGTTAGAATAACAGTTTCAAATACTTTGATAGTGACTGTAGTAGTGTTAACAAATTTAGGCTCATTGAAATCATAATTATATATATATATATATATATATATATATATATATATATATATATATATATATATATATATATATATATGTATATTTATGTGTGTGTGTGTGTGTGTGTGTGTGTGCTGAGCGTTTCCTCACACGTCTCTTTTTGCAAAGTTTCAAAAGTTTTAGAATTAAGTCAACTCATAGAAAGTATTTTCACGCACTGAATACTATTTTTTTTTCCTGATAACAAGCCGTTCCAGGTTTCTTGGTTATTATGTCTAGGTTTAACGAGAATGCGCATATCTTGGAGAATAACCGTCTTATGCTAGTTTGCCACAGCGCCATCACTTGACCGAAGCTTGCCAAAACAACAATGCTGCCTGAAAATAGAAATAGGAAGTGATTAAGGATCATTCCCTTTATACCTTGCCAAGAGGGCACTCGATGAAATTCTTATTCTCGCGTGGTGTAGACGGGATCGAATGCAGCACGCACGTGAGTTTGACATTTAAACAAGTGTGATAACACAAGTGCAGAGTGATTGAGACATAAGTCCACGGTGTCAACACATTCTCATCCGGGGATTTAGCGTGCGGGTGGCACAACGACAGATCTCGTAAGGCTAGGACGATAGCGCAAGTTAGCCGACTCCTCAACGTGTCGCTCCCCCTACGCTCCCGCGTCTTTCAACACCCGATCCCGGCTCGCCCAACGAACTTTGCCCATCCGCCGCCTAGTGCACGCGGCGAGAGAGGCTCCGCAGCGTTAGACAGCGGGAAAAGCCCTGCGCGCGGGCGATTGATAAACGGCGCGCTGTGCGGAATTGAGGTGCACGTGTGTCAGACAATATTTCTGAATGTGCTTCATTGATGGTGTGAGGAAAGAAAGACGAGAAAATAGAGAGAGGAGAGAGAAAGAAAGAAAGAGAGAGAAAACTCGAGAAGACTAAATGACCTTGAAATGAGGAGAAAATCGAGGACGGTTCATTTTTATTGAGTGGAACAGAATGTGGGGTGATGCGTAACCCTAGATTTATACACCGGGCACAATGAGAGCCAGTAACCCAGCTCCGGGAACGCTTTAACCATGCAGCGTTACACTCGAAATATTCGAGATCTTTCCTCCTCGCCTCTATTCATGAAATGCATCCAACGGTTTCCGTTTCATCAATTCATCGCCTTGCCTCTCGGAAGTTTTAATTCACTCCAGCCAGCCAACAGAAAATATGCCCATCTGCTCTTAATACACGCTATCAAACTCTTCATATTTATGATAGAATGTTGTAAGCTACGGTGTTAAAGTCAAGCATTGAACTGATTGTATGATATTGATTGCATGACAAATAAAAAAATATAATGAGCTCAACTTTTTTCAGACAACTATATAATTGACCAAAATTAATTCAGTGGTATTTTATTCTCTTCTTGAATGAGAAAACATTACTGAGAAAACTCTTTGAAGTCTTCTAAGTTATATCAGCCACAAAGACAACCACATTGCACCAGCTGTAACCTACTGTGTGAGTAGGTCCTCGCATATAGGCACAAAGTCATTCTGGTAAACACATCGCTTTGTATACTCCTTTCTCTCTCTTTCATCTCTCTATTTGTTATGTGTTGGTTTGTGCAGAAGTAAATCTATGAAATACTTAGTATTCAGTCAATCATGTTGTGTATATATTTTTTTTTTTGAAATGGAAAAAGAAGTGAAATGGAATAGAATGAAATGGAATTGAATGAAATGGAATTGAATGAAATGAAGTGAAATGAAATAAATGATATGAAATACTTTGTATTTGGATAATCATGTTGTGTATATTCTTTATTGGAAATTAAAAAAGAAATGAAATGGAATAGAATGGAATTGAATGGAATGAAATGAAATGAAATGAAATGAATGAAATCAAATAGAGTGGAATGAAATGAAATGAAGGACCTGAGATGAAATGGAATGAAATGAAATGGAATGAAATCACTTCACAAGCCTCCCATTTGTACACACATCTTCACTCAAGTTCCTTTCCAGACATGAAATCAATAAGATTATAAGGTGTGTCCTTTATAGTAAATCATTGTGGTCTGCTATCAATTTATCAACGATTTGGTTTTTGTCTATATTGAAAAAAGGTTAAATCAGCTAAGTCATCTATAAAATATGATTTCAGTATAATCTATAGTGTTAAATACTGACATCTTCCTCTCCTAGTGAGCAATATTAGTGTATTTGGTAAAACAGTGTGTATATATTTAAAATTGAATTATGTATGTATTTCATATCTGATTTTGATAAAGATACTAACATTGAAGTCTGTGAGTCTCGATCGAAGTAACCTGCTCTTGTACACCTCATTTCCACTAAATTCACTACCACTGTAACTACAAGTACAACAGCAATGGAAGCATGTTTTAACCACCCTCTACCTTTGTGAGTGGAAGAGTCACGATTGATTCCATTTATTATGGATCCGCGTTATCGATTCGAATCTTATCACCTCTTTAGGTTCAATCTAGTGACACTCAGAAGATGGTGTAATCATGGCGACAGATAAGATAACAACTCTGAAGGCTGGTGGTGAATAGGCCTACTTGGACCAGTTGTACCTTACCCGTGTAGTAGGCAAAGATTCCATTGCAGCAGTGTAGAGTAGGGCTGGATTGGATAGACCGGCAGTTTTTACATACCCCCTCTCCCCTCTCGCTCTTTCTAAATATTTACAGGAAACATAAACTTTTCCTTTTTTTTTTTTTTAGAAAGTGCGCGTAGTGGAAATGGAGCTATACTTTCCATGCATGCAGTCTGAATACTCTCTTTACTATGTAACTTTCAAATTAACTATGTATTTTCAAATTAACCCCGATATATACAGTATTTCAACTTGATCAGTTTCTAAAGTGTAGCAACTTCAATATGGCAAATCAGCAGGGGACAGGCGTTATTTTTATTTATTATTATCATTATCATTATTATTATTGTTTTGTTGTTGTTGTTGTTGTTGTTTTTTTTTTTAACAATGGTATGGTATACAAAGTCTATATAGATTGTTCATAATGCATATATAAGTGAAGTACCAGTTTCTATGTAGAATTTTTTTTTTTGTGTCTCTTCAGTGCCTTTAAGAGGCTGGCCTCCTTGCGTTTCCATAGCAACATCATCCGGGCACTGTCATCCAGAGAGGGCCTGTGCTCCCGTTTTTCGCCCTGTCTACCTCTCGCCTGGTATGACTAGGGGGCGAAAGCCAACATAAACCATCGCAGAACTAATGTTGATGTTTACTCAGTCGATCTCACCGAGTTCCTTTGCTGAAAAGTTCGTCCTTTTGTTTTCTTGTTCGAAGGAGTGCGTGTGGGGGGACCAACATCCCCCATCTCCGTAAGATCAGCACTCCTGTGTCCCCCTTTTTCTTAAATCGCATGCAATCTACACCGTTCAAGTGGTCACGTCCAGAAGTATTCACGGATTTATCAACGCCAACACTTAGAGATGGTCAGAAGAACAAATCCACGTGTGCTGGTTCTTTGTGGGCTTGTTGAAGACTGACGTTGTGTGCATTGTGTATTGTGACGTGATTGTCAATTATACGTGTTGTCGTCTGCATTCATTCAGGGAAACTGTTCATAATTCGTTCACTGCGAATGCTACCACCAGTTTTTATTAATACACATGTCTATAAGAATCTTTGAGCGAACATGAATCTTCTTGGGCAAACCCGCCCTGTCCAGCTCTGAGAGTGATATCATCAGGATAGCTCGAGAAAACAGATTATAGCGCCCCCAATCAGCCTCAATACAACTCGTCTCGGCGAGGGTCAATCCATTCTTCATGATTCATAAGACATCTACGCAAATAATTATTTGTAATTCTTTGTCACTCACGCGGTCACGGGGCTTACAGTCAAACTCTTTTTTTTTTTTTTTGTTGAAAATTCTGTTGAACATTTTTTTTTTTTTGGGGGGGGGGGGGGATGCGCTATAAGCTCTTCAGTCATTTCGTAAATCATTAATATCAATTTATTAATTCATATCTGTTCAGAGGAATTCTTAATTTTCTACGTAATTTAAGCCAATATAGGATACGATCGTTTTTTTCAGACAGGTGGCCGCAACCTTCAAGCAAATGAAGGCTTCTGACGGGAACTTATATCATTACTCAAAGCATTCTCAGTGGGGAAATTCACCTGTATGAAAACTAATCAGCCGGACTTTTAGTCCTAGAGAAACACTCTTAAGAGTGATTAAGACGAACAAACTTCGTGTCTCGAAAAACACATTAAAAGAAAAGCATTGCAACAGCAAAAGACACTTGAGAAACTAAGTTAAAAGTTACAAGAAATGTAACAAACGGAAGACGAGGAACATGGCTTTGTGGTCTTAACATTCATTTGATGAAAATCAGAAAAAAAAATAGTGGTTTCCACAGTGAATGTTGTAATGTATGGAGTCTTAATATCTAATTATTTCATTGAAAGAGTGTAGAATAACGATTCGATTTAGCTAGCATGTATTGCCATTGTCGGTATGCATACTGTACTGTTTCACTGTCAATATCATTTTCAATATTATTGTTGATCCGGTTCAGAATCTAGAACCAGGATTTTTAAAGGATATTAGCACAGCTCCCCGAGTGCTTCTGGTAATCTTTGTGTTTGTTCGTTTTCTATTGTTAGCGATGTTGTTGATGTCTTGTGCGAGACAAAATTAGAGGTACTTCAAGAGAATCACCCGATGACCAGGTTGTTTCCTCTTGACAGGTTTTCAGCAGGTCAACTTCCTTTCCTCTGTCGTTTTTTTTTTCTTGATTAATGTTTGTTTCTCATCTAAGATGTCTCATAAAAATTGGGTCTAGGGCAATTACCCCCTGGGCAATTACCCCGCACCCTTCCCCTGGCCCTAATCCTAATCATAATCCTGAACCTAACCCTAACACTAACCCAAACTCCTAACCCTAAACCTAACCCTAACCCTAATCTTTACTCTCACCTTACCACTAACCAGTATTTGGCCGGGGGGGGGGGGGGGGGGTAATTGCCCTCCGGGGGTAATTGCCCGGATACGGTTTAGTCGTAGTGCAGCTACCAGCAGCAACTGCGACCCACTGACTGCCGATTATGTTTTTTTTTTTTTTTTTTTTTTTTTTTTTAACTTTCTCATGCTGCTCGTCCTGACAGCATCATCTTCTCTTAGCATGGTCTGCCACTAATTGTAGCAATTTTGTAACATTCTAATTGCAGGTGTACTATCCCAGGTGGGAAATGAAATGTTGCATGCTTGTGTCTATCTGGCTCTCAATGCTATGATTTAAAGGGAAGATAAACCCCAAGAGCAATGTGGATTGAGTGAAAGCAGCAACATTAGTAGAACACATCAGTGAAAGTTTGAAGAAAATCGGACAATCGATGCAAAAGTTATGAATTTTTAAAGTTTTGGTGTTGGAACAGCTGGATGAGGAGACTACTAGAGGTTATGACGTATGAGTGGACAACGATACCAAGAAAATATAAAGAAAATTCTACAAAAATCCATTTTTCATGAAAATTACAAATTCCATCAACTTGATATTGACATATGTTAAGGGTAGCAATTATTCCCCCTGCTTTCTGAAAGAGTTTGGTCCATTGCTCTTTCATGATTCTAGAAAAGTGAATTTTTGTTGAATTTTCTTTATATTTTCTTTGTATTGTTGTCCACTCATACGTCATATCCTCTAGTAGTCTCCTCATCCAGCGGTTCCAACACCAAAACTTTAAAGATTCATAACTTTTGCATCGATTGTCTGATTTTCCTCAAACTTTCACTGATGTGTTCTACTAATGTTGCTGCTTTCACTCAATCCACATTGCTCTTGGGGTTTATCTTCCCTTTAAAGAAAAGTCATGGGATCCTATAAAGCTACAAAGTTTAAAGTTTTTGATCGTCTAAAAACTAAATCTGTATGGCGGTTAAACTAAAGACTGTTTCTTGTGTGAGCTTTGAAGATATATCAAATTTTAGCAAAACCTTAATCAAAGTCAAAATACTTCTTCGATTAGCAAAAAATACATGATATAGATAGTGGCTGTGGCATAATGATCGTCTTTCATTCAGGTTTCCCGTTAGTCATCTTCGAATCAGAACCATAAGATGTCATTGACATCGTGTGTAAACAGGTAGCTCATCGTAAATATAGAGTTAAGGCCTGGAAATGTAGCTCCGTCAGGTGTTTGCTGATGCCTTTAAGTCTGTTGAAATGTTCAATAACACAAATCACCTGCGCGTCCGAGTTTCCCATGCAGGCAGCCGACTTTCCTGCTTTGATTCTTCGAGCGCCAAAATACCTGAAGCAGAGAAAAGTTTAGGTCAAGTGGAAGAGACGGAGGTCAGAGCGAGATGGAGTCTGGGAGGGATTACAGAACAGAGAAGGAGAGAGTGATAGATTGAAAAGAAAGAAGAAAGAGTGGAAAGGAGAGGGTGAAAGACTCATCAAGAAGAGAGCCAGATGAAGACAGAGAAGAAAGAAGAAGGGGTAAAAAGACGAGGAAGCCAAAACGGGGAGATTTATGCAGGCGCAGAAACTGGTTCATCCCAAATTGAATTAAATGGTAACGAAAGATCCGAAATGTAGCGCTGCTCCGGAGCTGAAAGGATTTGGGCTGGGAAACAAAGGTCTCGGCATGATTGTCTTCACCCGAATCGCAATCGGAGTAGAATTCAGAACAAGACACGTCGGTGAGTACAAATCAGCCTCAAAAAGTCCATCGCAAATTTAGCGTTCGACTCGTGGGTTGTTTATTGCGTGGAGTGTTAAACGTCAGACTGATATGACCACATCAACGTGCGAGTGATGGTGTGTGAAAAATTATCGTCAGTTTGTTGGCTGATTGTCAGAGGAATGTTGCCATGGTAACGAGTATAGAGGGGATGATGGAAATATTCTCCATCGATTTTCAATCTGTGGAGCAAAATAATTGTCTGTCACACTATCTTATCTGTCTGCATTTCATTTTCACTTTCATTCCTCTTTTTTTGATTGAATGACACATGTAGTGCATGCACTCACTCAATCAATCATTCATTCATTCATTTATTCTTTCTTTCTCTCTTTATAGATTTAACCAGTAATGCATTCTCTCTTTCATTTTCGTTTATGACTTTCTAGATCTGTATTCCTTTTGTTGTTGTTTTTAGATGTCGATCCATTTCTAACATTTTTTTTTTAAATTCTAGAGTTTTAATATCCATCATTCTTTCTATCGATCTACTATTCTTTCATTCATTCGATTCCATCTTTAACAAGTATGTCTGATTTGTTTGTCTTGCCGACTCTCTGTTCATGTTTTTTGAGTAATGACTGACGTATTATGTTGGAATATCTGTTGCACTTTTAGCAAAAGTTTGAGCGCAACTGTGTAGTTTGTGTAAGAAAGGAGTACCCATTACCTATTGTCCTCGATGTGTGCTAGAGATAAAATCAAAACTCATTTAATGATGATTGTTTGCCATATTTTCTCATCGTAATCATCTGTTCTATTAATTTCATGTTGTCTGTATGATGATTGGTGACAGAGACGCTACTTAGTATTAGCTTGAATGAAGTTAGTGCATTCTGTCTGCAGATATTGTAGTGAGCCCTCTACGGTAGTATGGAAGACGAGTACACGCCACTGTCGTTCTGTACTATCATGACTATGGAATTAGGGAACAATACAAAATGTAGGCATACTTGAATCTGCGCAGTGGTCATGTAATATTTTAGCATGACTTCCATACATTGCTCTGGACTTTTTTATCGAATGATATTTCCAGTGGATAGCAAATACTGAATAATTTTAGTCGATTAGTTCACTCATTTTTTTTTTTCTCTCCGTACAGAAGACCTAGTAAGGGTCTGTGTCTCGTCTTATGTTGAGAACGTCTTTTTTCAGCATTGCAGCCAGTTCGCATTCACCATGTATTTCCAACTCTGGCAAACCATGGGCAAGCTTACACGTTGTCAGAAGCAACCTTTAAATCTAAAAAAATCATTAAATAATAATGTTACTGAACTGGTATAATCAAATGCCTTGCGTCGACGTATGACTAACTTTAGACATGCACCTTTGGTTGGGTTGGAGACGTTGCAGCTTTTCAACTGCATACTCTACAATTGGACGCAATTTCCCCTTATCGTAACAAGGTGTTGAGTCGAAATAAAGAATATAACAACTGACAGTGTTGGTTCTGACAAAACGCAAAACATTTCAGAGGGCAGTCTTAACATGATGTTGAATTCTGTGAAGCATACTGCGTCTTTGTAGATCAACAAAATGTTTGACTAAAATGTTGACAGTAGAAGCTTTAGTTAACACATTAAAACTAATGCGTCTTCGCTTCTGATTGCTCCTTTAAAGCTGGACGCGCGTGTTATCTTATTCTCTCTAACAGATGCGAGGTCGAGTATTGGTCCCATTCCAAATAAATAAACTTCAACTTGGCCAAGAACCTGCGCCCAGCCTGATCCGCCTCGATGTTTTTCCTCCCCCGTCCAAGTCGGGACCAATTAGCGGTATGAGTGGGACCGAGGGATTGTGAGTGTTGAGAAGTTTGATCGTTTGGTGTCTCGTAAGGGGCAAGCCTCATTAAACCTATCCATAATGCTCGCAAAAACACCAGAGCCGTGGCTTTGGCTTAACGCACACCACTGTAGACCCTGCCGGCCCTTGCCTGCTCGCTGTAATTTCCCGCCTAAAACGAGCCGAAAATTCCCTCTCGCCGATTTTGGGAGCGCTTTAGTCTAAGCTGATCCATTCTCAGTCATCAAAGATATGCGCTAAGTTTTTAAAAGAAATGTCGTCTTTTAAACATTTTTCCATTGCGCAAGAGCGCAAGAGAGAAGTAAGAAGGAGAAAGCTCAGTCAATGGGAGCCCGGCTGAAGAATAAAGAACGAGCAGTGCTCTCGAGACCAATGAAGTCAAAATCAATCAATCGCTGGTCGTGATTGGTGACATATTAGCCCACTGCTCCATGCAAACATAACCAATCAATTGCGGCCAAGTTGAATGGGGGTATCTGTAAAATTATAAAGCAACATCATGCACAGCAACACACTTACTTGTCGAAACAGACGATGGAGGCACTGCGTTAGACGCACTCCGCTGAACGCGCACGCACCTATGCACAAACCCCCAATAGGACAATCGTGCGGCGGAAAACTTTCACGCTCGCACAAAAGCACGGCGTCTCCCATAAATGTCCCCGTGTCAAACTTTGCTATTAAACTTTATCACATTTTTAAAAATTAATACCCGTCGACTAAATTTATACCGTCTCTTTTGGTAACCGGAAAAATCCTGGGCCATTTTCGCCAATTGAGCGGTTGGTATTCAATCGAACAACCTGTTAATACGACTTCAAAACTCCTCGAAAATAATGGGAAAGTTTGCGAGGTTAATTCAGCGGCACGTGAACGTTAAGAAACAAAAACAGAACGCGAAGTTGCGCGCGTGAAGACAGTCAAACAACGAATTCCCCTTTTCCCTCGGTCCCCACCAGGTTTGGCTTACGTCAAATTTGTTAACAGCTGAAACGGCCTCTCCGTGCTTGTATAGTTAAAGAAGCTGGTGAAGAGAAAACGGCATGTAAGCTGTCCATTTGTAAATCAGCCTTTGTTGGTTAGAGGGAATCGAGTCATTGGGTCCATTCGTATCCTTTTTCTCGTCATTACACACGCTACTTGAACAACTCCCACTCTCTCCTACAATGTGAGGTTTAAGCGAGAACAAAGACATCTTACCTCCGTGTTCGGCAAAGCAAGGAGTCAAAGATACGAAAGCAAAAGGGGGATAAAGAGACGATGAATCACATAGCGCCTTCTTTTAAAAGGGAGATATGATTAAATGGTTCTAAAGGAATATGTGAAAGAAAAACAAATATAGCAATTTACACAAGGTGTTTTCATATGTGCAATGACATTGGCGTACACGTATAGTTAAAGGTGTCAAAACAGCGCGATGACAGATTAGGGGGAGAAAACATTCGTCGCAAAGTGTCCGATAAAGGACAAGGCGAAGGAAGACACATTACAGGGAAAGAAAAAGAGATCAACTGTAAGAAATATACACAGAAGAAGATTCAGACAAGTGGACGGAAGGAGGACGAGCTGGTGTAAAAATGTGCACAGATTTGTTGGTTACCTAGGCAACGGAGTGACGGGGGAAAGAAGCTTGTTTGTTGACTTGCTGAGATCGATGTTCCTGACTTCGGGAATCGCCAATTCCCATCAGGGTAGTCATAGCCTGGGAAGGAAGCCATAAACTATCGCCGTTCCAGCCCGCGGTGGGAATACACGTCCCACTTGCAAGAGTAACAACAGCCCAATTCGAAAACTTTTCTTTTTTTTTCATATTCCAACTGATTGTACGTCTATAAAAACATATTCCTTGCGTCAAACAAAGCTTGAATACATAATATTGCTATCATTTTTCTCCTTCCTTCATCAACTTCTTTTTTTTTTTTCATTAACATCATCCGTTTCTTTCTTCTATCTTCCTACTTCAGAATTTTCCTCTCCTCTTGTCCCTTTCTCTTCTGTCTTATAGCTCTTCTAATTCTTTGGGGATGATATCTCCATGGTTACCTTTATATATATATATATATATATATATATATATATATATATATATATATATATATATATATATATTTAAACTGGAGCGACACGGTGGAAACCAACATAATCGACATGAGAACAAAAGGGGAGTCCATACGTATCGATGCTACAAAGTGCAGTTTATTCGATGATCTTGTATTTCGAATAAAAAAAGACCATAAGGAATAATGAAACTTTTATGATAATTTGTTTCTGTCTGTGTAAAATAAAATAATAAAATGTGGTGTCTCCTTGTTGTTGACCAAAAAAATTAAATCGCAGTTGCATCCCGACATTGATCTTATCTGATCACCTTTAAAAAAAAAAGGTAGAACGAATCATTTTTGAGTTTGCATCTTGTTAATTTCTGGCTCAAGTTCTCCCTTCTCTTCATATAAATTAAAAAAAAAAGTTCTCCCTTCTCTTCCATTGCCAGAGGGTTTCCTTATGTGTTGACGATGAGAACTTCTTTCCCCTTCTTTTCATTTTGAAGCATTCACCTTGACAAAAACAGCAACATGACGTTCATGCAGACATTAAAGAGATGATATAGTTTTGGTTGAGATGGGGCTTCAGTTTTCCGACCTTTCTTGTGAGATAATGAGGAACCGCTTGTGAAATATGAAAGCGCATGCAATGTCTAGGAGGAATTCAACGTCTATTTGATGAAAACTGGTTTTGAAATGGCTGAGATATCCAAAAACAAAGAGGTCCGATTAAAAAGTGGGACTCATCTTTCATTATAGGGCCACCTTTTTCACTTTGTTTTTCGACATCTCAGCCATTTTAAAAGCGAATTTCAGCAAAAGAATTTGACTACCCCTAAGTGGTTTCTAATTATCACGCAAAGAGCTAAAATCTGAATCCGTTATCTTGACCAAAATTATTTCATCCCTCTAAGTGTTATTCGGTGCCATCTGTAAACGCAGAACACCTTTCTGGAGAAAAAGAAAAATACTGGATACACTTCATTTTGTTTTTGAATAACCTACCTATCTATCTATCTATCTATCTATCTATCTATCTATCTATCTATCTATCTATCTATCTATCTATCTATCCATCTATCTGTCTATTTAATTTTATGCATCCATCTATCTATCTAATTGTCGGGAATTGAAATACGATGTCAATCTTCGGCGATCCATGAACGTCTAACCATTGATTCGTCCATATAAATCTTGCCACTGACCACGCAATCACGATTTGGCCGAATCTGGCAGCCGGGAGACGGAAGGGTTTCTTTTTTTCCCTCCTCATCGTCTCATCGCAGTGACGACTACATAATAATCATACTAAATTATATATTATATTTTGCTTTATCTTTGTATTCCGTATAAGACATATTCTTAATGATTTCCACTTACGTCACCCATATGAAATTATTATTGTAAAATTCACATGAAAATTTAGTAAATCACAGTCATAATTATGTTTCTTTGTTAGATGTCTTTTTCCAATGAATTCTGTTATTATCGAGTGTAAATGTGACTTATTAATGTGATCGATATAATATCAATGAACAAACATGATTACCGGTATTATGACTAAATTGACATACTGCGTACATGAATATCAGAAGAAATTTGCATTGCACGTGTGTGTGTGTGTGTGTGTGTGTGTGTGTGTGTTTGCGTCAAACTAAGCACTTGGGCCGCCGCGTATAGTAAGAGGTGGGAAGAGACCTCCCTGCGGTAGATATCGGTGAAAAAGAGTTATTGCTTGTTATTAACAAGATGCCTTTGAGAGTTCAACGACCTGCATTACTCATCGATTTCTCTTCGTCTGTGCTCTATGAAACTTTCATCTCCATGACACACAAATAAATAGATTTAATCTGTGTAAAGTTCGTGGGATCCGATTCAGTATCAACTTATACAAATATCTCCCTTGTACCCTTATCTAAACAACATGTTGCTTACTAGTTATTTGACTAGATTTTTTTGTGTGTGTGTGTGTGTTTAATTGCACTACTGGTAGATGCAGACGAGTAAAACTAATACTTGACTTTGAAAGTTCTCATCACAAAGTCATGATTAGTCTCAACATAAGTTCTCTTTAAAAAGAACAGAGAGAGAGAAGGAGAGAGCAAGAGAGAGATAGATAATGAATAAGGAGAAAAAGAGAAGGAAAGAAGAGAGAAAGAGATAAGAAACGGAGAGGGGGAGAAAGGAAGAACTTTCCATGGGGGAAATCATCTCAAACTGATTGATAGAGCGTCGGGGAAATTGAAGGAAAACAATACCTTAATAGGCGCGACACTCCAAAAGTTAAACCTTACCGACTGTTCCCCCACTTTCCCCGGCGGTGTTGTAGAGCTGAGTGCTACGGGTAACTGTCAACGCCCGATGTTAAACAGTTAGAAGCACATCTGCGAACCGGTCCGAAACGAGGCGACAGTTCGTCGGAACGAGAACTGCATTTTCCTATTGTTCAGTGACGTTTGACCCATATAGCTTAACAGTTGTCACTTGCATCAAACCGCACAGGAGATGGTCTTACATGAAATGCATTCTGACAAGGAATAATCACTGATCTTAACTGAACACTTTAACAGGTTTTTGCATAAGATTATGACCCTGGAATTTGGGTTTTGTGTTTTGGATGATTACATTTAGCTGCTAGAAAGTAAACCCACAGATATCAAATAATGAAAACTATTTTTTCCTTATTTCATATGATCCATAATTTTTTATGAATTAAAATATAAAATTTTATTTTTTTTTTAATAAAAACATTCTAACAATACAGTCTATATAATATGCCGCACAGAATGTTCTTATTCCATACTCTTTTCTCTGGCGACTGATTTGTGAAAGTCTCCCTGTGCATCACGTGACGTTGTTTTGTCAGTCGAAACTCTAGGTGAACGTTTATATGTTTTCCTTATACGATGGATTCGCAGAGGTCTCACCACCTTTTGCTAACTTGACTTTGGTAGAAAAAAAAATGTCGGCAAAAATAACTCCACGACCTTTGAAGAGAAGTATTTTTTTTTCTCTCTTGTGATGCTTTGTTGTACGGCTTTTCATTTCAAGTAAATGTAATTAGTACGGGGCAAGTCTCACCCCAGCCCCCGCGCAAGACTCAATCAAGACATAAAGTAAATTAAATTAAATTAAATTAAATTAAATTGAATTGAATTAAATTAAATTAAATTAAACTAAATTAAATTAAATCAAATTAAATTAAATTAAATTAAATTGAATTGAATTAAATTAAATTAAATTAAATTAAATTGAATTGAATTCAATTCAATTCAATTCAATTCAATTCAGTTTAATTCAGTTCAATTCAATTCAATTCAATTCAATTCAATACAATACAATTCACATCTCGAGTCCGAGAAATACGTACCCCACTGTTTTTGACTAGCGATTAAGTGGGACCCACCTTTTATTAGGATCGCTCTGTTTCACTGTGTTTTTAGATGTCTCAGCCATTCCAAAACCGATTTTCAGCTAATAAACTTTGAATTCCTCTTAGAATGACAAGCTCTTTATTATTTCATAAGTGTTTCCTTGGTATCTTGCAAAAAGTTGAAAACCCAATCCTCATCTCCACCAATACTATATCATCCCCTTAAAAGGCAATTATGACTTCAATCCTAAAACGGACACTAAACTCATATAACTTCACTGAATGGTTATCTCTCTCACAAGGGACAAATCCATAAATAAAAAGACTGAAAGGAATATCAGAACAAATATAACCTCTGCGTGCCACATCAATTTTCTGTCCATAGTTTTGTATGTGAAACTTCTAACCCTCGGATAGGACATATTAAAGGTCCTGTTTACCTTTGGGAGCTGCAGTGATTTAAAAAGTGTTCAAGATATCACATTTGATGCAAATGTGTAGGTTTGTTGTATCACAAAACATGCTAACATACATACATATATATATATATATATATATATATATATATATATATATATATATATATTTTGTTGTTGCAATAACGCCAAAAGTATAAGGCGATATCAGTATTTTTCGCAATAAACCATAACTGTAGACGGTTTAGTCCGAAAACATTTTTATTATAACTATTGTTCACATTTTGTGTATTTAACAATATATACTTAACATCGATTATACGGATTCAAATTTTTACAGTGGTTGTTTCTATCCCTATAGGGATAGAATCAAACATTAGTGGTTCAACATAGCTCTAAAATGTGAGTTATAACTCACATTTTAGAGCTATGTTGAACCACTAATGTTTGATTTTTATTTCATCTGCAAATGGTAAATTATACCATTAATGGAGGTCTCGTGTGTGAAAGAGTGACAACTCATGCACGTAAAAGATCCCGCTTCATTCATTCATCGCAAAGAGCAGGGTGATTAACCCGGTGAAGTGGTCCCGCCTTACATCCAATGATGTCTGTGAAATGAAGATTTTGTGCGCGCAGTGTACACCAGTCATTATCATTACCTGTAAACACTGAACGGGAATAGAGTCATAGTAATTGTAATCACTTTGACTTCTTACTAAATAATAATTCCTCTAACCATTAATAAAAAAAAGAGGCATCATGGAGAAAGAATCTTCAGCTAACTGAAGGAGGAGGATTTAACCAAAGGAATGAAAATATGTGCAATAATTTGTATAGGTAGCAAAGGTTTCTTTTTGTACTTGGCATTATTATCAACAAAAATGCTATTACTGTAATTAGTATGTATTCTCTGTCTTGGTCAATATTGTATTGGAGTATTTGAAGTAGATTTTCTCTTCGAAAAAAAAAAAAACTTTCTTAAAAAAACCCACGAAAAATGAAAGATCACCATTATGATATACTTTACGTCCGTTGGTCTGTACACACTACATGGAGCCCGCCCTCTTCTGTCAGAATCCTAAAGTTACAAGTATGTAATCGAGGCGCATCAGGCTGTGAAAAAACTCTGAAGTTTGTGAAAAGTCAGTCCTGGAAGGACATCTGGAAAATGACGTTCTTTGGTCTCGCGGTGTTCGAGATACTATGTCACGAGACTCTTGGTGTAAGTCAATCGCAGCGTCAATATTGCTTCTTTGTCAAAACTGTACGCATTTAAGGCATCATAATTTCCCCGATTGACAGATGAAAAGGACAAATTCAATACTATATTCGTAATTGCTTGATTGATTGACTGGTTTTCTTTACATCACAATGAGATGGTATCATGATGATGGTAGGACGTATTCATAGTTTTCATCAAATAACTATTTGTAGCTAACAAGCGCGAGAAAAACGATGGGAAGATTTAAAAAGGGATGACAAAGAGAACGGCATTGGCGGACGGAAGAAATTCCAGTGAAAATCAAATTAAAGTAAATAAAAGACAACAACAGAAAAATCTGTGCTTCCTCCTCCTCCTCCTCCTCCTCCTCGTCATCCCCTTCTTCCTCCTCTTCCTCCTTCTCCTCCTCCTTCTCCTCCTCCTCCTCTTTATTTTCGCAAGGCAGTAACAGCAGAGAGCCGTAGAATGTTAAACGAAGAAAACAACACGCGACAGCAGTAGACGCAAACACAAGAATAGCATCAAACGTTTGAACAAAGCCAGACCTCACCGGAGACCAATCTCCCTTGTAAACATTCAGTTCTGGCCTTTTTTCTCTCTCTGTCTTCGGACATCAATTGACGGATTTCTTTTTTCTTCTTCTTCCTCTTTCTGTGGCCAAATGCATCTAAAATGAGAAAAAGATCACATGATAACAAGCGACATTGTCATCGACAATTTTACCTTGATCAAGACCAGGTTGTGCCAATTATGGGCCACGTGTACTGTTTCAGTGCTGAGCCGGTGGTTAGCTGGTAATGCAGGCGAATTGGTTCATGATGTTCGACTTGTTCTAAAGCCTTGTCTACTTCACTCTGTCAGATCTGTTTTCCCGACCAAGTTATGAGCCAGGGGCTACATAGTATCACCGTAAACTCAGCGATAAGCTTTGGCCCGGTTTGTAGGGTGACGAGCTGTCTTGGAACAAAGACACTGCCCCGGGAAATTAATCAACACCGAAAATGTAATTCATCATAATGCTGTCGAAAAGTCGTACGAGAAGAAGACTGGAAGATCTGTGTCATTATTCCTGAACGAATCAGTTATTTTGGTCGGCTCGTTCGTCAGACTTGTACGTCAATTTGTGAACGTGTCCGTTTGAAGTTAGCAGACAAAAACACAAAATAATTTCATGAAAACGAGGGCGAGATATGGTGTTAATGACTACTGAAACACTGATGGTTTCTTTTATTTTCACTCGACTGTCGACGCTGATACCCTGCAGCTGTTGTTCTCATATAAATGATAACTTTTGTTATGTACCACTGCGTGCTTGCGAATATGGGGTGGATGTTACCTTTGGCTAGTTGTTTCGAAAGATACAATGCTCAAGGTACGTGTTATACTTATAGCTGTTATGACAAGACCTTGACTTGTTAGACTACTGCCTATACCATAATGATTATTATTTAGCTGGGAAAGGAGAAAAACATCTCTCCTTCTAAACAACTTATCAGAATGTTTTCACTGGCACCACAGAAAAATAAAGAGTGCGTATGTATGTGTGTATGACGATGTGTGTGTACGTGTGTCCTCACCTGTCTATGACCTACTGATTACAATATATTAATTTGTTGACCTCTTATTCCTTTCCGTACCCTTTATTTTTCTATCACTTAAGGGGATTTATCTCAAATATCTGGACGTGAATCCACAAAATTTGCATAGTTCATATGAGTGCAGTTTGAGGATAATCCGATAATCTGTTCAAAATATTATGACTTTTTTTTTGTGCCGCCATTGTTGGATGAAAAGACTACAAGAACTCGTGGTACCACAGTGGTGGAAAGTAAAGAGCACAATCGAAAATTCCACTTTTTAAAAAAAAAAAAAAGCTGAAGGAAAGAGCACTTGACTTACCTCTTTCAGAAGACCGGGTGAATAATTATTTGATTTGATTTATTGGTTCCTGAATTATCATTGTCCATGCACATATATTGTCCTTAACATATTTAATTGACACGTCAAAGGAACGTGGACCTTCGCAACAAAATTAATACATGTTGTAGAATTCTATCATAATTTCTTTGCATATTTCCAAATATTGTGACGTCATGAATTGTTATAACTTTATTATCCAGCGATGACAGTGCATGGATTTTATCAAAAGCTCATAAACAAACATTCATAAACTTTTGAACGGATTGTTGGTATGTTGAGAGGAAAGTTATAAGAAACATTCAAATGTTTAGGCTTTCAAACAAGGTATTCCAATTATAGAGACGATACTTTACCAAGATCAGGACCAGTTGTACCGAAGGGCTATACGTTTTCCAAGCAAGGACAAAAAAAAACGAGGAATAAAAGAAAGGAATACATGTCAGTAACCAACACTGTCTATACTTAGCCCGGGCGTATACTTGAACTTTTGCAGCGTCATGTGTGGCAGTCGTTCTAAAGTTCGATGAACTCTTCCAGTCTGACGTCATTTTCTTCTCATGAATTTCGGGAAGGTCAAGCGTTGACAAAGTATATTTTCTGAACGTATGCCAAACATAAGATATGACATCTGTGTCTTTAACTGGTCTTTTCAGTATATCATTGATCACAGAGTAAAAGGGCTTAATCTGAGTGATGTTTATTGCTTGTAATAATTGCTATTCAAAATCATTCACATCACTCAAGCTTGGCCATTCACTGGTGCACACGGCCCTATAATACATGCCCTCCACAATGACCCCGCGGTCCGCATTCAATCAATACACGGGATATAAAAGAGTTTTAGGGCACTTTTGAAGCACTTGTGAAATCAATCCTCGAAGGTGAACGAGGGAGGGGGGGGGGGGGAATGGCGTTTGTGAGAAAGAGTAGAGACTACTCAAAGTTCTAAGTGAAGGTAACCAGAGGATGTAGGAGGGGGCAGCCACCATCACTTTAAAACCACAATGCGGTTGAGGTGCTTGTTAAATCGGCACCCACCATCCAGTTCATGTCGTCTGCTAGGTCTTTTGTGTGCGGCAAGCCGAGTATAAACGGGCGTCAACACACGGATGAAGGCGTGCTTAACTCATTGCGTCAAGTTCAGCCAACCTTTGTTGCAGCGGGAAAAAACAGGAAGTTTAGAAAAGAAAAAAAAAAGATAGAAAGACAATGTTATATAGTTTGTTCGATCTTGTTTAGCGTATATACACAAATATATTTTTGCGAACTTAATTGATTATGACAGGTTAAAAAAGATGGGTTGTGAATCAATCTGAGTGGTTGTTGGTCGGTCAGTGACTCGATATGTCTGGCTGTTAGTCCGTCTGTTTGTCTGTTTATCAATCCGCTTATCAGTTTGCCTGCCCGTGGTTCTCGTTTTCATTTGTGAATTATTGAGGTGTCTTACTTGAAGAAGAGACTAAATCTTGTCCATTCTATGTTTGTTTTATTTGTGCAGATAGAATGGAAAACCAGAATCTCTCGTGACTATCATCTCATCTTGATTCTTCTTCAATAGAATAATCTCTTATGTTTGATCACTTCCAGGTAATGTAGGTTAAAATCAGAATGCTGAGTTTCAAAACGTTTTCAATTAAATTTTCCCATTATCCTGCTATAAAAACATACAACATATCCCATGCAGTCATGATATGCATCAGCGTATAAAATCATATCCCTCAACGGAGCTTTGTTTTCATATTTCCTTCTTTATCGTCTTATTTAATTCAGTCCATCTTATTTCTGCAAATGTTTAATTGTACAAAAATCGGAAGAAAATACAATGATGATAATAATAGCAAACTATCTAAGGATAGTACATAATAAATAAACAAAATACATAATGATAAACTCTAGGACATACATGAAAATATTATCATTATATCAAATGATCTACATAAATACTGGTCGGTGATTGGTCATAATGCAAGCACGTGACTAGTATACTGAGAGGATCGAATCGTTATACTTACAGTATTGTGAGGAGTGACGTCACTTCAGATAATATAGTTCCAAGATTTGACTGGCCCCTGACGGGAATAGAATGAAATGATGTGTATTCACGTAGACCATGTTGTATAATATACTGTATATGCCTTGTCTATCTTTGTAATAAAACACTTGAGAGTCCCCTAGGAAGTTATATTTCCCCCCCCCCCCGAGACAATTTTCCCCCTATATAATCCATTGGGGAAAATATAACTCCAGCAGGGATATTAAGTATTATTTTACCTCTAAAAAGGTAATATCTCTATGATAGTAGTTGACATTTTTCTCCGCAAATTACATCAAATAATAAATCGTTTATTCTTTGTGGTATTATCTAAGATTATTGTACTTTTGCTTGTTGTATTTAGGATAAAAGCAAAATTTTGTCGAAGTGGCCCTTCACAAAAAGCAAAGTTGCTTGACGAGTTATTAGGCTCGTTTGACACAATGACACGTCCTCTTTAACAGTTTAGCAGACACTGGGATAATAGTGATGATTGATAGCTCATCATTTACATTTTATTAAATAAGTATGATTTACACACTTTTGTGTTGAAAGAGAAATCTTATCCATAAATGTTAGAGATGGGGGGGGGGAGATGGAGAGAGAAGGAGAGAGATAGATAGAGAAGGAGATAAAACTTTGGTGTCTGATAGTCAATAAGTGCGTGTGTATTATGGCTGGTGGAGCGTTGATATACCGTTATGATTGATATGAAATCTACGTGACAAGTCTGTCGAGTTCCCGAGACTTGCCTGTGGTCTTTTCTTCAGACACCTCCATTTAAACAATAATGGACTGAGAGTCTGTTACTTCAGGACAACAATGATGAAAGCTGAACCTAAGTATACGGAGATACTTCAGGATATATGACGACATAACTAGAGAAATTGTAGACATACGCAAAGCATTTTACTCATTCGTGCTATCACCGAAGATTCGTGATCGAAAGTAACATAGAACTGTAATGGATGGGACGAAAACCAGCCGTAACGTGATGGCAAAGAGCTGTCCTTGTTCTAGCAGCATCCTTGGTGGGAAACAAAATTTGGCTCCAGACAGCGTGAAATTATAATCTCTCCGCTAACAGAGTAAGGTGACGATTTCTTGAAACGATTGCAAACATTGCATTATTTTTTAGTAGCTCTCTGGTATAGAATTCTTTTTTTTTCAGATTAAACTAGCCTCAACTGGCATATATGTGTAAACAAAATAAAAAAACCCTGAAATTAAAGGAACATTTTCTACAGCTTTTTAAAACAAATTATTCTTAATATGAAATTATTTTTACTATAGCATAATTCTATTTTCCATACAAAATAATCAAATGTAATAATTTTAACGCTTACATGAATAAAGAATTTAAAATCACACACACACAAAAATGAATTGCCATAATACATTATACAATCAGTAATTTTGTCTTCATATTTCGATAAATGAACTAAGTAAGCAATTAAGATTATATTGTTCAACTGTATATAGCTTTCAATTTCATTTCGTACATGAAAATGACAACACGTGTATCCGACAACAGAATTAGAAAAAAAAAGAGAAAAAAAATATATTCATAGTATAATAATCACGACAATCTTTAAAGTTTTTACATTAACGCTATAATGGGATCAAAGGAATCGACGGTACACAAGGCAAAGACATACCAGGCAAAGAGGGGAAATGTATTTGGAAAATGCGAAATTATGGAAAAGAAAAATCCACCAGAAAAGTGAAGCTTGCAAATTTTGTGAATTACTCTTGACACAGAAATAAGCTTGATAGGGACCGAAAGAAAAGAAAATGACAACTAAAAGATTTATTTGATATCCTTAAAAATATTTTCTTTAATGATTTCAGTTGCACATACAAACCTCATTCTTCGGAGACTTGTTCGAAATAGCCGCTACTCTCTTTCTTCTACGTGAGTCGGAGAGTGTTAACGTGGAATATCAGTCTATGTTTTAAAACGTATGAAAACCTTGAAGGTGTAGAACTTGAAAAATTAAACGAATCTAACCAACATGGGATGTTTCAGTGGAATTCGACAAAGATAAGAATTGATCTTTGCCATTTTATCATTTTTTAAGAAATCCAGACTATATGAGGATGTCGTCATTTGACAACTGTACCACTAAATGGGAAGAATTCTTCTTACATATTTTGAAAGGAATAACAAAAGAAGCTACACGCTCTATGTTATTTGCATCAAATCATGAATTGGACTTGCAATGATTTTTTCCCCCCAAACGATGGAATATTTTGTGAAAGAGGTGTACGCAGATCATTAGTTATTAAGCTTTATTTTTCCTACAAATCATTGAAAAAAAAATGGATATTATGACTCCATTTCAACATCAATATGAATGGAATACACACGATTACACATGCTTAACGGCTTTCTGTGAGACAAAGTTGATAACGAGTACGTTCCAAAGTCAAACAGCCTAGAAACCTTTGATATACTTGACCTGATTATTACTATACCTTAAGCCAGAGAAGCAACTTGTTTTATGATCTGACGTCACAATAAAAGCAAGATCTCAGCTTTGCCCTGAAGGGCAACTACATCTAGGAAAGACAGCTAGTGAGCAAACTAGGATAAAGGTCAATTGGCAGTCTTTGTTGTTGTTGTTGATCTCAAGGAATCACTACAAGTTACCTCCTTCGAAATAAAACTCATTGAAAATTGGGCATAATCCCATCCAGTAAAAAAGTTGAAAGCTCAAAAAAGCAGAAATTTTCCTTCTCCTCCTCATTCCTATTCAATTGAGCTGTGAAAATATTTTTAATTAATTTACAAAGGGAAAACTGTGAACATCGTAATTGTTTTCATGACATATCAACCAACCTGTGATTGTAATCTACGGCTTGCTATCCACTAACATTGGCGTTAAAACGCCCCCATACGGTGACATGAGGTAAAGCGCGATTTTTTCTTCAGTGAACTCCGTGCTGGACGGACGCTGGTGTACGTTACACGTGAAGTGAAGTGACAGGCAGCCGTGAGACGTACGGCATACTTGAACTTATTTCTACCACATGCCAGAATCTCGACTTCTGATGTTGTCGGGAATGTAAGTGCAAAACTTTATCTGTTGACGGCTAACAACCACAGTTGGTGTAGAGTTTGGCGGAAGACATCCGAATCATTCTTGCCTCGCCTGCATCGCGTGAATGGGATGCATTATAAAACCCCTCAAAGGAGGTTTATATGGAATTCATTTGATATAGATCGAATATAATATGATTTATTGCTTGATAGAAATATAAGAATCACATGGACACACATGCAGTGAGTGATCAAGTGATTTGAGGAATAGAATACGAGATCTGCAGGAGAGCAAATCACAAATTAGATTACACGAGAAAAGAGACATGACAATGATAAAGAAGATCGATATATAGATAGATAGGTAGATAGATAGATAAATAGATAGTATAGATAGATAGATAGATAGATAGATAGATAGATAGATAGATAGATAGATAGTATAGATCGGTAAATGTATAGGTAGGTGGGCGGATGTATGGATGGTTATATAAGAAGTTCTATAATAAAGAGAGAGAGAGAGAGAGAGAGGGAGAGAGAAAGAAGGGCGGAGGGAGAATGTTTTCAATAAAAGAGGACAACAAGGATCAATTGTTAAATCATGGACCCTGCCTCCATGGTCAAATGTATCTACTTTAAATTCATATCACCATGCACCTTATCCATAGTGGCACAGAGGATAACACTCGGAGTTCCCGAGTTCGAATCCCGGACAAATGCCTACGTCCTTGGACAAGATTCTTTACCCACCATGTCCTTCTCGACCCAGGTGTATGAAACGGGTACCTGTCAATACAAGGATCAGGATAAGGATCAGGATCAGGATAAGGATAAGGATAATGGAAAGGTCCTCTGGTAGAGTAGTGCCAACACCGCAGAGGCTACCGTGGATAAAAAAGACCAAGACCATTATTGCCCTAACAAAAATTAGAATCTTTACATTAGCACTGAATGGTGCACTAGTGTAAATTCATCTCACTGTTTTTTTTTGTGAATAAAACTTTTCCAACGTAACCTTTCGTCAAAAATATGTTATTTCTAGTATATTGAAGGAGGATGAACTATAATTAGGTTTGTGTCTTGTCATAATAATCTCTCTAATGTGTGTAAATAATTTAGTCTTGTCAAATCCAACAAAATCTCGTAAAAGCCTGGAAAACTGAGGAAAACGTGATATACTCTATAGATAGGTGATACCCACTATGCTTACCATAATGTAATTTTTACGAATATAAAGGGGACTTAATCTCATTTTGAATCGTAGATAAAGCGTATACTGTGTGGTTGGTGTTTTTTTTTTTTCAAATTTAATCTGATTTTTAAGTGGACAAAAATTAACTAGATATCGAACTCATTATATCGGATATTGGTTGTAGTTGTAAACTATCACATGAATGATTTCATTACCAAAGTTTTTCTTTCAATATATTTACATCATCAATGCACCTTCCTTTCAAATATTCATAACGAACAACGTTGTAAAAGGGAGAAAAGTGAACGACTTGATTAAAAAAAGGTAGTTTATCCACTTAGAATGGAAAAACAGAAGAATCTCTGGACATTCTGAATTTTCAATGCTTCTGTCAAGTCCTCCTTATCATATTGTAGTGCGTACCATTGTTCTTTCACGCATTGGTCATTATCACAGACATGTCACCTAACATTAAAGGTACGATATAGTTTTGGTTGAGATGGGGATTCAGATTTTGAGATATCCAAAAACAAAGTTAAAAAACGGTGTCCTAACAAAAGATGGGACCGAACTTTTATTAGGACCACCTTGTTTCTGGATTTATCAGCCATTTCAAAACCAATTTTCATCAAAGAAACTTTTAATTCCTTACAATATTGTGTGCCATTTTATATTTCATGTAAGTGATGGTTTCTAATTATCTCGCAAAAAGTTATAATCTGAATCCCCATCTAAAGCAAAACAATATCGTCCCTTTAAAATCTTCATCTTCATGGAGAAATGGATTAACTCCTTGTGAAACGACAATCGATAAATAAAAACAGGAGAACGAGGAGCAGTGTACCTTTGACATGGCGCAATAATGTGACTAAGATGACACTTACCCCCACGTGACATTCATTCAAACATATTCCACTAGAAGAGAACGCGTGTAGGATTTTTCTTCTAGTTTCATTGAAGGCATTGATTTAATCAATAATCTTGCAACAATTCAAGCGTTCTGCAGTCTAGAAGGTTTTCCGATCACAAGTCGAGTAGTAATCTCATTAATTGTTATTTTCATGGAAAGCAGCATCTTATACGAATCCTCATTTTGTTTTTACAGATATGTCGTGTCAGAACGCTGGCTCATCACTTCAGTTCACAATGGATTTCAAGGACCACCTTTTTGGCCCTGATTACAAAGCTCCCTACGATAATCAAGTACCTTTTACGCCAGGAGATGCTTTGATATCACCTCTGGCAAAATCAAAACAAAACAAAACAAAACAAACAAACAAACAAACAAACAAACAAACAAACAAACAAACAAGCAAGCAAACAAACGAACAAACATTGAAGAATGAGGAACTACTGCTTTTGCACATACTGGTGCCAAATTGTGTTTCACTATCGGCGAACTATCATAGCTTACCCAAAATCTCACTTTGCCCTGCACCACCACGTCGGTTGTATGTCAACAAATCATCGATACTGCCTTAAAAACGAACTTGATGTGGCTAGAGTTGCTAATATATGTTACTATCTTAATGGGAATTAAAATTCGTTGAATTTCATCGAATTAAAATAAATTTACACCCACCGTGAATACTTTATGTTTGATTGCATAATTCTGAGATGAAATTCTCACCAGAGATACAAAATATGTTTAATGCTGATAATCTTCATTCGACATAACAACATAAGAATAATATTTACTGTATCTTCTTGGAGGTAGTCGACCTTTCTTTCTATCTCTCCCTCCCTCTCTTTCTCTCTCTCTCTCTCTCTCTCTGTGAAATTCGTTCATCTCCCGGCGAAAGGTCTTGGAGCATTTTTCTCCCCTGAGCTTCATCATCCAAATTGGAACGGTTTTTCCCGTTTGACCCCGTCTGTTTCCAGCCGACAAAGTCTCGTAATTGGATTGCGCAGACAACTTGAAAGAAAGGAAGGGAAGAAAGAAAAAACAGAGAAGAGATAGAATGGAGGAAAGAGAAACAGAGAGACAGAGGGAGATGGAGAAACAGACGGACAGACAAACAGGCGGAGAGACAGAAAATGGCACACTGACTGTGCGGTCATTGTCATATAGCCGTTCTGGCAATCGTCCCGCTTCTTGCAAGGCAAATGTCTTCTTTCTAAATTGGATTGTAAATCAGGTCTATCCCTGCCGGAGTGACAGTGGAAATCGCATTGGATTATCGCAATCAATCGAAAATGTTGATTCATGCTTCCGCTATCTCGGATCCACCTCAAACCACGTCGATCTTTCTCGGCTGGTCAAAACGCGGGTCCAAGGGGTTAAGCTTTCGAAGAAGAATGAGAGGGGTTATCGTGGTACCCACCCGACCACCAGTCATCAAAAAGGGGGGCAACTATTGGTGTCAGATGGTGTCGAGATGATGGAAAATATTAAAGGCTTGTTCCTTTCTTACACGGAGTTCTAATTTTTCTTTAACCCGCAAAAAGTTGCTGACAAGTAGACTCAGATAGATGGGAGTAGTTACCGGGGGAGAAAAGGGACCTTAAATTTTAAGTCTATAAAGATGTCATCCGTCGTGTGATTTTGACAAATTTCCTCTCGTTAGCTGGATCTCGAAGGAGATGCATGGGTTCTGGCAAAGACAAATTTGATGAAGAAGTTGTGCAACGCGACTACGTCTAGTGAGTGGGGCAGATGGTGCCGAGTCATTTCATTGTAGTTTGTATTTACGATAAGTGATGGTCGATCAACAAAATCATATTCTACGTCCTTTTTCGACAAGCAAGTAATCATGTTAGAAAGCTAAGTGGTGGAAAGCCTGCCGGAAAAGTCTCACAGAAAATTGTGACGATGCCTTTGTTGCAATTCGAGTCCCAGTGAATGGTGCGAACAACTATTGAGCAGACTTCCCCGGCGTATTTAATAAGTTCATTATCAGATATAGCTCTATATCAATAAAAAGGATTTTCTAACGAACATGCATGTCAACTCCAGCAGAGTGTGTGCGGCGGCTGGAAAAGAGTTTCCAGACTTAGTTTTGGGGACTAAGCTCGGCAGATGGGTGCTGCCAACGGAACCTTGGGCGGCGAGAGGCCGCGGACAGCACTCCCCTAAACTCGCCCGTCTCCCTCCTAACGAACGCGGCCTAGCGCGCAGCCATGATCGTGGCTGTGGACGTGTTTTATCAGAGAGTGGGGGTTGGCCAGCCCTGACAACTGTGCGCATTTTTTCTCCCTCCTCTTTTCGAGTGAATGGGGGCTGAAAACTGCAACAGATGGCACCGACAGGTGATGCAGTGCACGGCCGCCAAACCTCTACAACTAGATTCACGGCGCAGCTCGGGCGCGCCGGGCCCCCCAGACCACCTCCAATTTGACTAAATAATAAGAATTATTATTATTCAACGCCCATTTTTATTATTTCTTAATTTCATGGCTGTACAGGGGCGCTGCCGCAAGCAGCAAGGCCTTCCCACGATATCTACCTCCCCGTGGCCGCCCCGCGGTCGGGACATACATCGCATGTCGCTGGCTGCCTTGGCGTTGTTCTCGTACAACTCTGGTCGTCTTACGACCTCTTTCTTTTCTTCTTGATCTCGCTCCAGAATGTGATTTGAGTCGAACTTATGTTCGAGGAAAAGAAAGCCCAAAGCTTGAAAGAAAAGGTGACAGCGGGTAGGCATGCATAGTCTTCAACGACCATATGGTAGGACTTAGGCGGGAGCATCTGTGTGGCTACAAGCCCAGCAAACAGCCGTGCCGAATTGTTGACGTCGACTTGCACTTCAAACTTTTGAAACCAAGAAGTGGGTAAAGAAAACAAAGAGAAACAAAGCCGAGACAAGTCACTAGACCCTTGGCAAGCATCAAAAAATCTCGAAATCGGCTGGGAGAGCACCGAGGACAAATATGGCGTGTAGTAAGGGACGAGCGCTTTTCGAGAAACTACGGTAACGTGCTTTCAAGTTTGGAGAAAGTTGAGTGCCGAATTTCGGGCACATAACGTCTTTTCGTCAACCTGCCCGCACATCCGTTCATATACACAGGCCGAGCACTCGCTTGACAGGGCATAGGCTCACACACATTGTACTGTCCTGGTTGAGATGGTGCTCCCTCTTACTCTCCTATTGGAGACCCTGGCTGAAATTTTCTTCGCTATAATAATGCTTCAGGCAAAGGGTTGACCAGGGTATTATTGGGTTAACCCGAAAGATTCGTTTGGAATTGGATTTACAAAGGTTACCCAAGGTCGCACGTGCTAATCTCTTTTCAGGCGCAATTCCAACGTTGCATGTGTACGCATGCGATATCTTAGTTCATTGGTGTATATAGAAATTGAATTGATTTATTTTGTTTTTTTCTTACGTGCTTGAAACATGGAATATGAATAATTCAGATTCTCGTATTTTAGATTATTAAATGTAACTAAAACAAAGAAAACATTTAGCTGAAATTAGAACTCTTTAATTTTGCTGTGTTCAATAAGCTTATCTAATCTAATCTAATTAAGCGTGGCTGAATCTGATTGCCATGCATACAGAGGATCTTAAAAGACTGCAATGAGTAGGGGAACATTAATGTGTAAACTCAAATTAGACCATAGAAGTATCAAATTACATCGTTTATTATGACGTCATTGCTACTAATCTAGGTATTATCTGTGATGTTTGGGTGAATAATCAAGAGAAAGCAAACTTCTACGTAACAACCCAAATAATAGCAAAGCTGCCTGTTTGGTCCAAAGGTGAGGAGGTCGTTCCGTCCACTTAAAAACCAACCTTTGTTATGACCATGGGTGCTCTTCTCTAGTCAACGTAGCTAAAGGTGGGGATTGTTTGTACATCGCGCTAGTCTACTACTCGCGAGAGTTGGCTCGCTAATTGATTCCTCTTACATTCTCCATGATATTACTGCTGCGTTGAATCTTTCTTTCCTTAACGTGTCCTGGTCTTCGACCATCTTCGACCGTTGTCACTTGTGCAGGTTGCTTTTCATGACAATACTTAACGCCAGGTGGTGAAAACTAGCCTCAATATATTTCTACATCCTTGTCCACCATCGATAGAATTCATTCTGTCTTGTTTTTTTCTGACCATTGAATATCATTGGAATCAAACAAAAACTAGAGATGTCAAAACGTCCTTGCAAAGTTTATACGTGTCAAGAACAAAGGATACGGTAAAGAAGTTCTCCAGTTACAGGGAAGAGTTTAATGGAGTCTTTGACAGATATTATTATCTATTTCAACAGGCGCCCTAATCTTCAAATGCCATCCAATGTTATAAAAATTATCTATTGACAATACCCATACCATTTCTTATAAGTCGATTGAAATATACGTTTGCGTAAGTTTGAAGTCGGATATTCAAACTCTTCGTTGCTCTGGGCACTACTAGAGTGACGCGTCACAACCTGTCAATCAGCGCGCGCGTAACAGGTGCGATTCAAAAGCCGACATTTTTAGAGGTAGAAAAGGGAAACTATCGATATCCTGTAACCGATAGTCATCTTTCCAAAGCTTACTCGTGCGACAGTGTGGTGACATATCGCTCAGACGATGAAATATCGTTTCCGACCATGGCAGACCCCTAGCCCAAGGTCAAGTTGAAGTAAAGCTGACTTTTCTATGTCAATAGTGGACGCGCGTGCGTCAGCGCGTGGAAAACCGCACGTGCAGTGTTCCGTAGCGAGAAGCTCGCATGCACTGCGCACAACTGTACTCTCTTACTTCTTATGTCCCTTGTTGTTGCTTTTGTTTATCGTCGCTGATCACAAATTTTGTTCCTGGTGGAAGTTTGTGTACAAGCTCAGCGGAGAGGCGACGAAAGCCTACGTTGGAAACTACCAGAACATGCAGAAATGAAGATACACTGGCTATATTTCTCCACGGGCTCTGCATTTTAAGTTTCTTCTTTAAACATATAGCAATGACTCAGATCAATCCAGTATAAAATAAGTGAAAAGTTACGTTCTTTTAAACTCTTTAACTCGTTGTTTGGGCTGGATTAAAAGCGTCTTGCAAGATATAGTACTGAAACTTTTCTGGGGGGGGGGGGGAGGGAGGGTAAGTTGGTAAGTCTTTTTTTTTTTCTCAAGGCACTTGCAAACTATTAATATTAGTAGTAAATTCTTATACCAGGTGCGTTCTTCAAAATAATCCTTCAGCATACGTCCATCTTTTTGACAATCATTTACCTGGTTGGCACATCTCGATTAAAGGGGAAAACATACATTCTTGGTGGAATGTGGTGTAGAGTAGTGACAATGGAAATAATAAAATAAAAACAACAAGGAGGAAAACAATACCATAGGATCAGCTGCAAGTTTGCTTTCACAAACTTGTCCAAGCGCTAAATGAATTTATTCATAACATCAATTAAAATAATGTTCAAGAAATTTGATACCTTCTGCTCTTTCTCAATCTACTACAATCTTCCCTTATTTTCTCCTAGCATCATCCTCTCGATTTTATTTCATTGATAGTTCTTAGTCTACACACCAGACCGACATTCTTGTTTTTCCCATGAATCACCACTGTGATTGGCCCTATGCAAGAATACTACTCGGAAACCCCTTGCAGTGTGCTGTAATGTGACTGATGCTGCATTATGCGTTATTAGCCGTGCACATGGATGGTGTTATTGCTAGTATTACTTGAATATAGGCTCGAATTTCGACTATGTTGTAATGTAAATTATTGAGAGAGAAGAGAGAAAGATATATACAGAGAAATGAAACACCTAAATAGAGAAAAGTTATGGGTAAGGTATATGATATCCTTCTGACTAATTATGTCTGTATAGGGCCTATATATACACACTTACACAATTTATATATTTATTTATCTACAGATAGACAAATAAAAACGACAAAGGGAGAGAATGGAGGGAGAAAAATAGAAAGCACTGAAATAGAAAAATAAACGAAGACGTGGCTGTCATTGCTCAAAAAAAAAAAAAATCTAGGAAAAAGTTATGATTTGACCACGGAGCTACTATGGCTCCATGATTGGACAATTCTTAAGAATGTGACGTCAAGTGGTAATGCAGAGAATAGAGAAATTACGAGGAACAAAATTAAACAATGAACTATTAAAAAAGAAACTAATAAGGGTACTGAATTACACTTTAGGCAGTGACGGCATAGCTGATACACGGTACTAAAAGTAGGGATCAGATTTCATATTTGGTTTTGTTTTGTCTGAATTACTGCAGGCACTTGTTCTGGGGGCATTTCATAAAGCATTTTGTCCGACAAAGTTGTCGGACAAATTTGCTCACAGCCAATCAGATGCAAGGATTACAGTAGCTTGTAACAGTTTGTCAGAAAAAATATCAGACCAAAGCGCTTCATGAAATGCTCCCCTGCTGGATAAACCAAGCCGTCAAAGGATTGCATCCTCCATCCCAAACCTTTCATATCTCTCTTCCTATTTCTCTGTCATGTCACTGAATAAGACTCCGGTTCATCCGGGAACCTTTGGGGATTTTTGCCCCCGATCTACACTCATGCACAAAATGAACAACGCTGTGCATAAAATTTCAATCTTAATTTCAATTTCAATTTCAATTTTCGTATTTCTAGATGGAGAATACATACAGTATAAAAAAGCATGATAACACATGATATCCAGCTTGGATATATAACCCCCCCCCCCCTCATAAAAACAAAACAAAAAACAACAACCCAACAACAACAAAACAAAACATAAAACATAGCGGCCGATGTGTCAGTTTCAATCAAAGTCAAAGAATGCTAACGAAAAATATGATGGAACCTACTTAAAAGCAAGCATGTTGAGTGTAAGTCTCAACAAAAGCCTAGTGTGAAGAACAGGCTGAGGAGCACGCGTGCAACTAAAGACCAAACTCAAGACCAAACTACAGACCAAAAAAGGCAATTAATACTCGGGGTACAGAAGAACAAACATCACAGCGAATGCTACAAACAAATCAAATATTAATATCATGCCAAAAGTGCGTACCTCATGAAAACGGAATATTCAATAGACAATTGACTATATACATTTTTTTTTTGTTCATGAGATCAAAGAATAAGTACATATCGTAGAATTTGGAGAAAACAAAATATTTCTCGAAATACATTTTTACAAGACAATGTTACTTTCGAATCATACTAGATGCCAACGAGGCCTTATAGAGTATGCGAAACTGATGATGTTGTCCAAGCATTTTGTTTTGTAGGTTTCAAAACGTGCTTGACTGCTACTCAAAGAATCGGCCAACACACATTCCATGCATCAATCAATAGGGACAAACCTCTAGCTGGTAGCAGCGAACTGTAAGTGGAGGTTGAGATCTTGCTGTTACTCGGATTGTAGCCTGAATGTACAAGCGTGCTTCTTGAACCAACGTCAAAACTATTACGTGTATGGGTGACACTTAATCACGTGAGTCATTGCTTCAAACAGCAGTATATCTTTGTCATGCGTTTTTTGAATTACGGCACGTTGAAAGCCAGTACAACAGAGGGGACAGACTTCAGGAAATCTCTTGTGACAGTAATTATTCATCTGGATTGTTTACACAACGAATTTCTAGTTATGTAGTCGGCAGATTCTGAAATAAATCAATAATATTGACGAATAATAACACATTCCATCTTTACCACCAGACGCAAAGAGCGAATATTTCTAATTTCCATAGTATGATGATTATTAATTCAAAAGAAGATCAAATGTGTTGTCTAAAATCAAGACGAAATTTGTAGACTAGTCACGAGTTAGAGTATCAAATCGTCTCTTAATTACTACCTGTCCCAATAACTTTTCGGTGACAAAGACCGTCAATCTGACAGTCACTTCTACTAGACTTTTGAATATGTAAGTCGTTAATGGAAATTCACGATTCATCCATTGATCATTGACCCCCTACATTGCACTTTTGTTCGCTGTGTTCATTCAGCTTTATTGTAATTTCACACTGTTGTATTTTCGCTTGGGGAATATGATATCAATAATAGATTAGTAAAGAAATGATATGTGATATGACATGAAACGAAAAAATGCGGCAAAAAAGAAAGAGGGCAGGCTATCAACAATCTCGATCCTGCAAAAAATTCGCCCTTCAAATTCCATTTCTCTCAGCTAGAAACGTCTGCCAAATTGTGACATATAATAAAAAAAATACCCCAACAAAAAGAGAAAGAAATCGCATAAGTATATAATTTGATAACACATACGTCTCCATTATAATGTGAAGGGTTTCGAATCAAACAATCGAAAACATCCGGGGACTGTTCGTGTATTCAGCCTCCAGTGAGGCGTAAAGATATCATCAGTCATGGGAATGGACTCCAGGATCAGTCCATGCTCGTTGTTGAATATTCCGTACGTTTGCCATACCAAAACCATAGCTAAGATTCAAGGAATATAAAGATCAGCCAATAAATAAAAATATCGCCCCTCAAAAAACAAAAAACAAACAAACACGCACGCACATACACACACACACACACACCAACCAACCAACAAACAAACAAACAAACAAACAAACAAACAAACAAACAAACAAACAAACAAACACGTGAGAGTGATGCCCCTAAATGAATGATCGTTCGTGTGTAAATCCCCCACCCTACCAATTTCTCTATCACCGTTTCAGCATGAACCCTAAAGGGTCCATGGTTTCAGCATCAATCGGTTGCCCATAGGTTTCATTTCATCGAAATTACAGTTGTCGGTGAACCGTGACAAGTGTAGCGTAGTCATTGCGATAATGAGATGTCATAGTAACAAGAAGATGATCGTTTTACTAAACTTTGGTAGAGAGCGTGTGTATCTTAATCGTTTTCTTTCTTAGATGGTGTAGAGAGAGAGAGAGAGAGAGAGAGAGAGAGAGAGAGAGAGAGAGTGGAGACACGTGTGCCTACAGTGATAACAGTTTTACAATTACCATGGTAACACGGCATGATGATGTTGTCAATGACATGATTTGATGATGTTGTGGGGGTGCTGTGGCGTAGTGGATAAGACTCCTGACTCCCAATTTGGAGGACCCGAGGTCGATTCCCGCCCAGTGCTCACGCCCTTAGACAAGATGTTTTTACCCTCTACGTCCCTCTCGATCCAGGACTGGTGCATAAATGGGTTCCTGGCAACGCTAGGGTAATAATGATGGCAGGGCCCTCTGGTAGAGCAGTGGTAACACTGAAGAGGCTACCCTGGATAAATAAGAACTTGTTATTTATTATTATTTCATTTCATGCCATTTCATTTCATTTATTTCGTTTCCAACAGAAATGCAATTGCAGTAAGACATTTGAATACACATACTTACACACAATCAGTACAACATCGTAATAAAGGAAGATACTGTGAATTGGAGTAGGTGTACAATTATACAGTCTCTAGGACTTTTACGACAGTACCGAATCAAATGCTGCTGCTGTCCCTATGATTACCAAATTACACTGGCAATGATTATATTCCCTGAAATATTCTGTACCCATGTAAGCGTTATGTAATTGCTTTGTACTAGTTTATATGGAAATAAAATTATTTGATTTGAATTTGAATTTGATAGAAACGGGGGATGTGGGTGGGGCGAGTGGGGTGAGTGGGGCAAATTTCTGCATGATAATGTCGATGATCATAGTGGATACTATGACGTAAACAATGAAGAGTATGACAGTATGCCTTGTATGACGTAAACGATGAAGAGAGGAATTGAAGCGAGGAAGACAACGGTGATGCTTACAATGATAATCAGGTTGCTGATAAGGCTGATAAGCTGATGATGATGATGATCGTGTATCCCTTATCTCTATAGGGTTCAGTCTATAGAGTTTGTAATAATGCTCAAATTTCAAGAATTTTTTTTTGTTTTACGATTTGTAATTGTTTTGATTTTATGTAATTTGAAAAGAAATCAAGCAGACAGTATAGTCTCTTATTGCACCGCAGTAGAATAAAATCATAACAATTGGGCGACAGAAATGTACCTTATATTCTTTGCTGTTAATGGTAGTAATGATGATGATGAGGGTTTATGGTGGTGTTGTTGTTAATGTTGACAATTATGATGTCGACGACAATGATGTTGATGATGATATGACAATATGATGATAATGGTATTGATGCAGATGGTGATGTTGCTCATGGCGATAATGTTGATGATGTTGATGTTGATGATGATGTTAATGATGATGTTAAAGATGATGTTAATTATGATGTTGATGATGATGTTGATGATGATGTTGATGATGATGTTAATGATGATGATGGTATTGATGTTGGTGATACCGATTAGATGATACTGAAATTGATGAGTTGATAATAAAGATAATAATGTTCATGATGATGAAGCTGATAATGATGATGATGATGATGATGATGATGATGATGATGATGATGATAAGTTTATAATGTTAATGATGATCATCTTGACGATGGGGGTAATGTTGGTGCCACTTTTGATAAAAACCTTGAAAATCGAGATGTTGATGCAGGCAGCGTTGCTGTTTATCTATCTATTTATCATATTTCATATATTGTCTCGGACGGAATGGGAAAGGCATGCTAGTAAGTATATACCGGGCTAAATTTCATGACACAAAAGAGAAGTCACATTGTAAAATCATGTTACTTTTATTAATAAGTACATTCAAAGGTCACAGTGATTACGTAAACATGAAATATTTCGCTTTGTCTGATTGCAACAAGGGCAGTAAGGCAGAAATGTGATTCTCCGTTATTAGGCTATTACAACTACAATAATAACCTTTCGGCTCTAACTAAATTGACTATTTTGTGTGTGTTTGTGTGTGCGGTGTGTGTGTGTGTGTGTGTGTGTGTGTGTACTAAAAGGACTTCGAATTTAACGGAGGGTATTTTTATGGACGTCAGTGAGTTACGCCATTCTGTGCGAGCGATCGGAGTAGCCTTATGCTGTCACGAGTCCCGCGCACATAAATGATGCATCTCATATTAAATGTCACTACCTCACGGACGTATTTTCTTCCTCCACAAATCGATCGCTCGCCTTGCTGATGGCAATCGGATACACAAGATTTCCTCTGTCAAATCCGGAAAGATACTTAAAAGCTTTTTTCTGCCAATCCTTCAAGGTATTTAAGGAGGAAGAGGGAAAGAAGTAATTCTAGACCTCTACTTGCTTTGTAGCTATTACCAACTTTAAGGAAACATCGTCATAGAAGAAAAAAAAAACCGAAGAAAATTAGAGGGAAGAAAAAAAAAAAAATAGAGAGAAATGAGATAGTTGTCTAAGTGCGGGAATAACGTTCCTTGAAGACATGTAGGAAGCGTAAACAGAAAATGTGTGTATTCTATTGCTGTGCGCTTCTTCTCTTTTGCTCGCGCCTGATCAAAAACTTAGTGGCAAAAAATTAGGTACGGGAAAAAGTAGCTTAGAGCTGGATCCGCCAGCGCCTGCGGTTCGCCGAGGATGGTTTTTGAGGGAGAGTATCTCCCGGAGCTGGCGTAGTAATGACTCCCAGCTTCGAGAGACTCGCGTTTGCCCAAATACTTATCGAACGAATCCAATAACGCAGGGACAGAGTTAGGCACGAAGAATCAACAAATTCCTCGAATGCTCCTCAACGTCTGCAGGTCGACGTCGTCTGCTAGCGAGTCAAGTTTCTGCGTTTCTATTTTTGACAGCCCCCCCCCCCCCCATCCTCCGTTTGCGTCTCTGTGCATCTCAATTTTTTCCCTCTCTTTTTGTGTCGCTATTAAACCTTCCATGCAGCGGATGACAAATGTCTGTTTGCGCGGGAGTCGACTTTATGTTGACCGTTCTAATTTGGCCGTGGACTCTTCCATCTCGGACAGTGTCTTCTTAGAAGAAAGGAGAAATTATAGAGATATTAGCAAGAGGAGAGACAAATATGTGTCCGGAAGAAAAAAATGGCGCGCCGCACAGTTTGAGTGGCTGCTTGTGAACATTCATGCTACACCAACCACTTCCTTTGGAATCGGAAAAGTCGACGTTCGGGATTTTTTTTTCTCCTACCCAATGATATGGGGGCTGACAGGGACCATACATCAGAACTGGTCCTACAATAAGCATCGGTATCTAATAGATTCCCTCACACCACTTCCATCACATTTGTTAGAAAATCACAGTCGTTACGATTACAACATTGCATTTCTCTCTGACTTGTTAAAGTAAGCAATTGCATTATTTCCTATTAATTAATTGCTTTCAACACGATCTACTGCTCCTACACGATCGTATCACTGTTCAAAATGCTGACAACAAATCAAATTGAATCCAGTTAAATTCAGACTTCGGAAATAGCATAATACAATTCACAAGAGACTAAGGGAGGCTGACTTTCATCAGATAATAAACACAAGAGATGAGAAGGAAATATCAGCAGTCCTATTAAATACAATTATTGGTCGAGACAGTACTTTTTTTTTCAGCTCTCAGAGACCGATTCTACTAATTCTAATATACTTCAAACAGTTGTTCGAATTCTAAAATTCTCTTCATATCACCATCAATGTTGTGTAAATTTGTAAACTATCATACAAGGGAAAAAAAAACCCACCCCATAATGACAAACCCTCATTCATTGAAATGTAGAAGGCCCGTGACATCTTACGAGTTATTGAAGAAGTCTACGTTCCTAAGCCCGACGGTAATTAAAATATTTGAGATCGGCAAAGTAATATATGAAGTAGGGGATAATGTTGACTTCGTATCCCATCGGCCGAGGCGAGTAAACTCTGCATGATCTGCAACTTTTCAAGTTGTGTGTGGTTTTCGCGCTATTAAAAAGGTAAACATTTCTTCTGTTATTATATACATAATATCGCATGAGCTGTGTCCCCAGTGAAGGAATAAAGGAAAGGTGGACGTGCAGGGCAGCTGTAAACGTTAAGGTTGATTTTTCTCTTCCAGTCATCTAGATATCGCAACAATAAACATACCTTACATTAAAGGGTGTTAAAAGATCCAACTCCCGGGTACTTGGTTGAAAGTTGGTGGGGACATTGATGGGAAAGGAAAGGGAAGGGGGGGGGGGGTGTTGTCTGGATAGAGGGCTTAATTAAGATAGGTTGGAGTCACAGAATGAGTGAGAAAACAAGCGACAGACCGCATGGGGATGAGGTGTAGCCATGGAATGAGGCGGGAAGACAGATGCATCAAAACGCGACACGAGGGGCTAAAAGATTAAACTTCTGTCCGATGCACCTGAGTACTGAAATCGTACGAGAAGGATGATTGTGGAAGGGGTGGGGGCTGCGGGGGGGGGGGGGGGTAAATGAGGGGGGCAGGAGAGGAAAGATGACAAAAAATATCAAGACAGACTGTGGTACACATCATCGCATACCCGAGCAAATTAAAAAGACTCGCATTTCGCAGGCAATCAGAATAATGAAATTTTTCTCGGGCGCTCTCCCTTTCTCTCCGCGGCAGACGATCGTACAGAGAACGGTTCTGTGGGCGCGCGCTCCGGCGATCCGCACCACAACAAAAACTAATCAACTTAATGCATTTCGGTCAGAACTGAGAATCCTTCAACTCGTTTCTCCCCCTCGCCGTCTTTCCCTCCCTCTTCCTTTCTTCCTCCTCTGTAAATCGCCGTAAATCGGATCTTGTGTCACCCCCTGCACGCTGCTGTCACTAGCTCATCAAGACTTATTTTGACATACTTCTTGCTTTATTTGTTCGCTAAAAAAAGAAAGTATCACAGGGCGGCGGAACAATAAAACAAAGAGCCTTCCTTTCTTTTTGCGCCGAAATGCTCATGAAATTTGCTGAACGTCTCGTGTCTTTGTGTGAGAATACTTACTTAGCTTTAAGATCTAAAAGGGAAAGCTAGACCAGACATACCACGACTTAAAGTGGCCTTGTGTCTTTGTTATCATCATGAAATTTCGTCCACTATTTATTTCACGACCTCTGTAGCACATCGGCTTTAATTACTTAATGCACTACTCGTAAGAAGCATGTGTGTCGTAGAAACCCATTGCGATGCCATTTGCGTATCATCTCGTTGCATTAGTTGGTGTAGTCTTGTCAGGTTGGTGGCAGTGTATTTCTAACCACAAGTCCTTATCCTTTCTATCATTCCCCTTTTGTGGGGATGGAAATGGCTCGAGTTCTTGCTATAGGGAAAGGACTTCATGTTCATGAGCCCTTTGAGGTCTTTGCACAAGTGTATAAAGAACAGCCAATGACATGCATAATTCTTCAAGACCGAATTTTGTTTTCTTATTTTCTGTGGGATGATGGGGGTGCTTTGAGAATACTCTCACAATTGATAGAAAATATCAAAATGTGGATGTTTCAATTTAAGTTCCTTTATTTTGCTGTCAAAATACATTTGAAGATATTTTTTTCTTTCTTTATTGCCAGTAACTCAAAGAGAACGTGTTAGTGTATTTGTTTTTGATCTGAATCTTCTGAACTGTCTAGAAAACAGCAGTTGCTGCAAATGCCACACACACTATTTTAATCGTTAAAGTCGAACGAGACAACTTTAATTTCATCCAATGATATTTATGAGAGCTAGCACTACCACAACTGACATGACAACAATCTGTCACCAATGTCATTATTCCCAAGCCATGTTGCCACAACAATCAGCATTGCTACCATTATCAACACAAGCGATGGCAACTGTATCAGCAAGCATCAAGCGCTACCACAACAACAACCAATTACGCCATCGACAACACGAGCGACGATAAGAACGAGGACAAGCAAAATTAGTATCTAAACAAGACACCGTCAACGTCATCTTTCTCTTAAAAACCACCATCACAATATCAACCACAACTCCAGCTCTTTTACATATCCTCTTCGTCTACCATGCTGCTATTTTTATGACAAATAAATGAACTTTCCTCTCGTTAAGGATGAACCTTCAGATATTTTGGAGAGAAAAATGGTTGTCTCTCATGTCTGAATATGCCGTTTAACCCCGCTTCCTCATTATTTATTAGCCTCATACCATCCACACAGCCGTAATATGAACATACGGAAGAGTTCTTACAGCTAAACAACCGGCTACCAATAGATAAACAATTGCGCATGCGCGCGCGCATCCATCTCCTCATCCCAGCGAACAGGTGGCAGATAGGTTTCCGCGTCCTCTTCCTGATTAGAATCTGGGTTCCTTCAAATTGCACTTCATTACGAAATATGAAGAGAACAGGGATGTGAGGCCGGGTGACAGAGGGTAAACGGGCATATCAGTAATTTTTTGCTCCGTCTCATTTATTTTGATTGCGATTTGTCAAGGAGAAAATGAGTCCCCGCCGCTGATTGTTTTTGATTACCGATTTGCGCTCTCGGTTTATGCGCGGGGATAGCTCGCGACCGCCAAGGATAGTCGCTCTGGCGCGTCAGCTGAACGGCGCGGAGCTATACTCGGCTATCACCGCCGCGACGCGGCGTAAATCCCGCACTGTCCACTGATAATGACTCCCCGCTGATATCCGCCAGAAAAAAGAAGAGGAAATCTCTTACAATGGTCATTTTCCTGCCGCTAACAAGCTCGGGATGTAAATGCACGATGGGCACACACGCACGCGAAAGAAGGAAAAATCAACCTAATTCCTTTTCTCTCCAATTTCCAGTTCGTCAATCTCTCTATTTTGATACGAATCTAATGATTACACTGATTAGAGGATCAAGGTTAGGTAGATAATGAGGTAAAGAGCTCCAAGTGATGGCGAGGGGACAAAACACTTCGCACGTGCCAGAAATCAAATTTGTACATTTATCATGTATTTGACAGGGAAATAATGTCAAATTTCACTTGTAATTCAGTCATTTGACTAATTTGCTTGAATTATCAACGTGCGCAGTAGATTCCATCGTGATGAGGTTACTTTCATGTCTGAAAGTTATCTCCCGTAAACAATCCCTACTGGAAACAACAGTGTCCCAAAACGTGAAACACAATGTGAAACAAAGTGTGATCACATTAATTAATTACGAACACAATGTGAAATCTCTTCACACTGTTAAATTTGAGCTTTTTAACAGTGTGAATACATTCTGTATCATCAATTTACAGAACATTACTATGTAAATACCTGTAAAAACAAAACAAAACAAAACAAAACAAAACAAAACCACACCACAGTATGAAATAATCTTCCCACTGTTAAATTCGAGCGTTTTCACATAGTCGACTATTAGAACACAGTGTGAAAACACTCTGGAACACTGTGGGTTTTTTTTTTTCTAGTAGGGCCTTTATGCACATATTCAAATTCTCAGATAATATTTTTGATTTTCCTTGTACAAATCTTACCAGTTGGTTACGGTAATATTATCTTTCACGAATTAGTGGCACCAAATGTTGTTAATTTTTCTTTAAGTATTTAAAATGACTTTGCACAATCTATCACATTCAAGTAACTATATGTAGCAATGTAACCATTATGAATATCATGGAGATACGTAGATCCATGTAAATATGTATACACGTATTATCAATATACACACACATATCTATACAAACGTGTTGTACCACGTGTATATGATGATATATTTTGCAGACTATAATATGTTAATACGCATATCATTTATTGTTTCATGATGTGACCACTTTCCAGATCACAATTTCAGATGAGTAATAGTACTGACTCTGTCGGTTTCATCGGTCAACAAAACAAAAAAAGAGTCGTCTTGAAAATAAATGAAAATAAATGAAATGAATCAAACCTCCATTTGCTCTTACGTTTACGCAAGAAAATGTATATCCAAATCTTAAAACTGAAGATAACATATCTTATTTATATCTATTGATGTTATGTATATATATCTTTATACATAACACATGCAAGCAAACTAGAGAGAGAGATATATACAGTCATTACATGCCTACACACATACAGACACACACATTTATTATGAAATATTTTTTTCCTCTACGTGAAAAAGAAGAGATGAGAGAAAAAAAAATCTTCTTCTTTCATTTGAGACGAGAGAAAAAAATGACGGGTGTATAGGAGAAGGAGCGGCGGAAGTGGAGAAAGACGAGATCTGATCGTTCGATTGAATAAACTTGATATAAACTGGGGAGTTAACATTCATGACTGCACCTTACCTACGTAGGCTTAAATAATCATACAGGCGTGTTCTTGGGTGCAGCACCGTGAAATACGCCCTTCGCGTACCGGAGCACGACTCAGCGAGCACGCTGTGGTCTGCGGCGCGATAAACCGGCGCAGTGTCCAAAGCGTGAGAAACCGTGCCGCCGCCTGCCCCGCAAAAACCCGTCGACGGTGTTTGCTCTGCGGCCGGCGGAGCGGAAGCAACTGAAGGGTTTGCGTAGGCACTGAGGGTTTCCTGCTCTCGTCAGCTTCGTCCTTCCTCCAGAAATCCCTCGCATCCATTCCTCATCCTTCACCATGGCAACTGGTCGTCACATCATCCTTCTCACTGCTCGTGGAGGAGAATGTAGCGGAAATAATTCAATGACTATCATTCAATGAAATCAATGATTACATCTTGATGGATATTTCCTTTCGATACAAAAAAGGCAGGAAAGTACTCACATAAAATCATCACAATTTTTAAAATAGTGTACAAAACTATAAAGGCGACGGTAATATTTTGTGAAGGATAAAACTTGTTCTATGTTAACTGTGTCTTGCTGACAATAAGCAGATACAAAACATACCCCCAAAAGAAGAGGTAAATATGACGAAATTTGGCACTGAGTGATTACATTCTTATCTTTTCACGTTTATACAAATACACTACATAATCTACATGCACGTTTGTATAATACATTATGTGCATAGTAAAGACAGAGGCTAGCTGGCATAACAGAGGAGAGAGAGAGAGAGAGAGAAAGTGCGTGTGTGTGTGTGTGTGTGTGTGTGTGTGTGTGTGTGTGACTTTGTATATCTACCTATATATTTGTCTATCTATCTCTTAACCTATCTATCTACAGATGTATTTATCTATTTACATAATACGTATTGGAATGGATGTATCAGTATGTGCAGTGCAGACTGATATGCGATGGGGCCCTTTAAAGATGAAAAAACAACAACACACACACGCACACACAGAAACTGCAAAAGAAAATCTGAGAAATAAGTAATGAAGATTTGCAAATTAATCATTAATTCACAGTGGGTATAGGAATGTAAAAACAAATCATAGTAACATGGCTAGAAATGTCATGATATCATAGACCATGGTTTACATAGCAAATGATATAAGCATTTTAAAGGAAGGAGATGTGAAACAGCTGTCTATTCTCACATAGCGTTGCTCTTAAATCATCATCTTTCAAAGTTGCACCTACATTTCATGAATAATCGATAACACCGCTGTGAGTGAGTGTAAGGATCTCAAGACATGGTTTAACAGTGATGATGATAATGGCTGTTCGAAATGTTATGCTGAGCTTCGAAAAGGGGTTTTCCCTCCCCCTCTCATGAAAAACACTTCGTGGATTCAAATGCACAGGGGATACAAAAGAAAAATGTCTACTATAACAGTCTCAGGTGATACCGTCGTCAGCCAGAATGAGGAGGTGTCGTGTGATGTTTATTTTCAAGAAGTGATGTCACAGTTATCCAAACTTCATCCGAAAGTAAAAGAGAAACCTTTGGCACGGAAGTATTGTAGGCAGTTGTTGTCATCCATCCCACGGTCTCCAGTCAACCCATCAATCAATGAACACCACAGAATACAATGATGAAGACTTAGGAGGATTTGTGAGGTTGAGCAAATTTATTGTCAACTCGTATACTTCGCTATTGTTCGGAACCCTCTCTCAACTCACGCGACAATCATTTGCATATTATCAACTCACTTGACACTACTTTGCATACTCATAACAGTAATCAATAGTAGGAGAAATATTAATCAATCTATTTCACTTTTAGCGTAGTAATGAGGATCTCACCTCTCTTGATACCCACACAAAACAATTGTGAAACTTTAAATGCATTTTGTCCCCTCGATAACAATGTATGAAAAGTTCCGTTTGAGAGTAAACGCATCGATTTGCGTCCCCCCCCCCAATTTATGTATACAATTCTCCCAACATTCCTAGAAAGATTATCTGTTGTTTGCATGAAATCATTTCGGAAGCTTTCTCTTGAGCAATCTTGAGAAAGTAAGGTAGTTGATTTTGATATTATTTCTTGACGGATGTGGAAGTGTATGAAACGCTGATGAATGTATATGAATTGATAAGTCTTATCTAGGACGACACTCATTATTGTGTTTGCTACTCCAAACTTGATTGTTTTCTATGCATATATGAATTTGTGTATGTATGTGAGTGCGTGCGTGTGTGTTAGTTTATGTGTGTGTGTGTGTGTGTGCTATGTGTGTTAGTGTGTGTGTGTGTATGTGTGTGTGTGTGTGCGTGTGTGTGTGTGCGTGTGTGTGTGTGTGTGTGTGTGTGTGTGTGCTATGTGTATTTGTGTGTGCTACTGTTAATTCCCGTTTACCAGAGTATGCTGCTCGCGATACACTTTTTTTTTTCCAAATACAGTACGCTTTTTTTTCTTTTTGCTCACTTTGACTTCAACCATGATGGAAGAAGTCGCGACATAGGGATGGAATTTTTCTCGCAGATTTCACCCATTTTGCTTGATTTCCCCAGACGGCAATTGTGGGGATTCCAACCTCCCAGCTCTCCGGGGCTGGCTATCTGGCTGGCTGGCTGGCTGGCTGGCCGCGTTGACCGAGCGGAGGCGGGAGCGGCTGAAGCGTAGGAAGCCTGATTCGCTTTGGCCTCTATCTATAGATTATTACAATGTGGAAAAAGAGGCGAGGATGAGGGACAAAATTTCATCTTTAAAAGAGATTCGGTTAGATAGACATATTGATATATTGATAAATAGATGAATATATAGATAGGCTAATAAATAGATACATATTGACCTATGGTATAGATAAAAGGATAGATTATATGGATAGTAGATAAATGAATACATACGTTAATAGATACATAGAAAGATAGAGAGATAGGCAGATGCATAGATACATAGGTACATATAGATAGATATAAGGATAGATAAATATGTAGATAGATATATAGGTTCATAGATAAATAATATAGAAAGAGAGATAGATATGCAGATATTTAAATATATACACAAATATATGACGATTGCGAGAAAGAGAGCGGGAGAAGAAGAAAAAGAAGAAAAAAGTAAAAGTAGAAAAAAAAAGTAGAGGTGTGGACAAGAGAGACATTGGGAAAGAAAATAAATGCTTATATTTGGGAAATGCTTAAAGATTGTGATATATATACAAAGAAGGACATGGTAGACAGAGTAATGAAAAGACAGAATCAAAGAGAGAAGGGGAAATGAAGAGGCAAAGATAGAAAGGGGAGAAGAAAAGGAAACCGAGAGGGGGTGAGAGAGGGAGAGGGAGAAAGGGGGAGAAATATATAAGAGAGAGGGGTAGGGAGAGGGGAGAGGGGGAAAGAGGGAGGGAGAGAAGGGGAGCAGCTACCCATGCATTATACCAAGGTGTCAGCGTCTTAAACCGACTGCAATCATTACGGGCGTAGAAGATGAAGGAATAGGAAGGGAAAAAGACGGTGAAAGGGCAGGAAGAGGGAGGCATACTCGAGATGTTTTATAAATTGGAACAGTCGCTGTCTCTAGGCGCTTTTCATCAGTTAATGTGCACGGTAATAAAGGAACATATTTCTATCGACTCACTCGAGATCGTTCTGACCACGCCATCTAGCAGGTCGTTTAAGCCCTCTTCGTTCTCTAGATTTGGCATTTTTTCCTGGCTATTTTATCTTCCAAGGCGCAAAGCTTTTGCCGTGAAGGAGGCGTACGAGGAGGGCAGAATCCTTTCTACTTGATTACTCTTCGTCAATCCAAGGAAATTGGTTGGATCTAAAAGGGCTTTAATCGCAATCAAACATTTGAGCGGGAATCAGCCCCGACGTTTAGAGCAGACAAATTTTCGCCCAATAATTGCTATTTGAAAATGGCCGACGATGGCCGTGGTTTTGGACGTGGTTCAGTTCAGATACAAAAAGGCGGATGGTAAATTTTCAAACACAATCGGGTCAAATCGATTTAGCAGAACAGTTTAAAGAAGGACTGAAGGATGGAAAGAAGAACTGGATGATAACTAACTGATGGAAACATGACATCCTGTGATGGATACTTGAAATAAGAAAACCTATTATGTGAAAATGTTCATACACATATTCATATGACAGCAATGTGGCATATATTCGCTGAGACATTGGGTTGTTCAATCTGGTATCACCAGTAAGAAGCCTATGTATCAAGTGCTCACGTATAATGGATGAAATAGATGAAAATCGGTAGCTTGCAAAGCTGTTTGTAATAGCTTTGGCAGAACCCGCTGAAGAGATTAACCTCATTTTTCGTTTTCAAATAATTATCATTATCTCATTTTCATGTAAAGGTGTTTTCGCTGTTGTGTTAAAGTTTTATTTTTAAAACCTTATTGTGACCTGTTGCATTTCATCTTCTTTTTTTTTTCAACGCAAGTCATTCATTCCTCGATGTAGGAGGGTGGGAAGATACAAAGAGAGAATCGCTGGATGACATAAATAATAAATGATGGGAAAATGTGGGGAGCTCTGGAGGGATTCGACTGCAAAGTGAGTCCCCCACCCCTCACCCCCTCCCCCCCCCCACTCTCTCTCTTTCTCGTTGCCTTTCTATCTCTGTTGTATGCCAGTTTGGTAGCCCAACCGTACACAATTACGCGCATCTGTTTTATGTACGACACTGCTGTGTAAAACAAAAGACGTAATTGGATTGCGGCAGACTATGATATGTCATCAAGCTCGTTCAGGATGTTGCCAGGGCAACGAGATGCGAGCCAAAGCGACCCACGACTTTCCTTAATGACGAGCAGTAAGTCAACCATGTGTCGATACCGAACTCTCAGCCCCAACACCCCAACATGCTTTGTGTCCATGCATCATGATGATATTAACATTGCAAACTCGCATGCATTGACACAATTTACAGACTATTTAAATATCTGGGTTTATTTTGTGTGTTTTTTTTTCGTCCTTTAACGAGCACGGCTGAATTGATGTTTTATGAGTCCAGTGACAAACGGGAAACTGGGGCAAGTATTCCCTTATTACATCTGAATGGTTCAAGTGATTCCATGTTCAGAAATTGGGATACAAAGGTAACAGAAACACTAACGTGTCACGGCATACTACGCTATAAACAGCAATTTTAACTCTTTGAGGATTACTGTCACTGCGTCCATCATTAACATTGTGTAAAGACAGATCGCCCATAAGAGTGAAGGGATTAAATCATAATTCTCTCTCAACGCGATAATGCAAAAAGGGAGCCAATTCGCAGTAAGACTAACTCGGGTATTGTCAATCATTCTGCGCAACGACATCTTTGCACAGCAATCTACTTTGCATTTGCACACTATTGCGCTATACGCAGACGTTGAACGTGAATACTGCGTTAATGCATATCCCGACGAGGTAGCTCATGTTTTATTCAATGTATGAACATTTGATCATCAGCAAAGGAAAAGTGCATAGTCCAACGCTAACTCATTCACGTCGGATGGTATTAAGAATCCGACTTATTTTTTTACCAATTCAGAAAACTGGGATACAGTCAATGACAAACACACACCACACACACATACACACACACGCACACACACACACACACACACCAACAAATACTGGCATAGATAAACACATGAAGAAAATTTTCTTCCTACTCCACTCACATTGCAGGAAATCAGTAGTTTATTTTGGAATTCGTTTTCACACTAATAAACTTAACTCTTCTTCTTCTTCTTCTTTTGCTTCTTCTTCCTGTTTTTCTCGTCATCAGCAATTATCAATAGACAGCATAACATGCAGCTACAACAACAACAACAACAACAACAACAGCAACAACTAAGGTTTGTTTCATATGGTGTAATAGCAACAACACAACAGGGTTTGCAATTGAGCTCGGGTAGTTGAAAATTCCTATTAATTGTATTGAAGTGGAATTAAAGATTTTCTCTGCCACTTTTCCACTTTCTTTGCATTAAAGTATGAACACGCAATGATGTGCCGTCGGTGGCACGGAGAACCAACATTAATCATAACAGCAGTAATGATAATATCATCATGTTATGAAAGTACATTGAGAATTGTAAAAAGGCAACAAATGTCTTTATTAAGAATGTGAAATAATTTTGGATAAAATACACATTGCTTTAGAATAGCTTATATATTTTGTTTTTATGTATTGAGAAAAATCGACTATATGTTATTTACTTCCTTGTAATATGTATTTCAGTATAGCAGGCTTAAACTTTGTAATGAAAATACATATTGTAATGTTAGTTCTTTTTGATATACCGATGATGGGCCCTATATATTTTCTAGCAAAATGTTAAAGGGTGTGTATACAGTTCTGGTTGAGGTGAGGATTTAGCTTTTAACATTTTGCGAGATATTCAGAAGCCACTCTATGAGATGCCAAAGAGCATGCAATTCTAGGGGGTATCAAAAGTTAATTTGATGAAAATCAGTTTTGAAATGGCTGAGATATCCAAAAACAAGCTGAAACAAAGAGATCCTAATAAAAGGCGTGGCCTGTTGCCTTTTATTATTATCACTTTTTTTGGATATCTCAGCCATTTGAAAACCAATTTTCATATCAAATAAACGTTGAATCCTTCTTGAAATTACATGCTCTTTCATATTTCATATGAGGTTTCTCATTATCTCACTTAGGAATGTTCAAAACATGAATCCCCACCTCAACCAGTACTATACAGTCCCTTTGATATACAATTTTAAATCAGTAAACATTTATGATGCAAAGATGTTTACAACAGTAATGCACATTTTACTATTAAACTTATCATAATAAAAGAAAATGGGCTTCTCTCTATCAATAATAAAAAATCCACATTACACTCCTGAGTCTGTTTTGTGTAAACAAGATCCCATCAACACGTATCATTTTCTAATCTTCATAATCATGACATATTACTATTAATTGTCAATACTGATGCTAATGAAATTAAAGATGATGATAATCATTGAATATATTTTCTATCACTGTTTCCATTACTACGATTTGCATTTCTGATTATGATCATTGACCATTATGATTACATTCATTACCGTCTTAATGGCATGTTCACACGCACATGCATTATTCCGCTGATTTGAAATGAAATGAAATTTATTTACCAAACAAACATCGTCAGCATAGTCAAAACAATCAATAGTTAAAGTACAGTTTTAGCACAAAAAAAAAGAAGAAGAAAAGAAAGAAGAACCTGCAATAGCGTGAAGGCTAGTTGAGGTCAGTCCTTTCAATGATATAGATTATATAACGTATTTACAATATTCACCGAAGCAAAGTTATATGTACATAATTTACATGCAGGTTTTCATAGGGATTTAGGGAAGCCGCAGCAGGAGCTGTGTATGTTTGTCTCGGGTGAGTTCTTACATGTAATCATTTAGACACACTTATTACATTTTATAATACATTGAAATATTGATGAATAAGAAAATAGCAAAACAGCTATAAGCTCATCATACGCATATAACCATTCTCTATAATGAATATAATATGTATTTATACATACGTAAATATACATATTTCAATTGAATCTAATTTTAGATTCAGTTGTCTCTGCGTTCCGTTTATGTATGAAAAAATGCAGAAATAAAATCATCAATCCATCAATCAATCAATCGAATTGAATTTATTTTCAGATTTCACGACAACAACCAAGCACAATATATTTCACCGAACAAAACAGTATCAAGATTATGAAAATATATAGATAAAAAATGAAACATACAAAGCCGCTACAAAAGTAAATGCTGTGATATGTGAACAAATACTACATTATCTCTTTAAACTCAGGGTCAAAGAAGAAGAATAGAAAAAAAAGTCATATATATACTCTATATTACATCAATCGGCACATATTCTACTATATGATATCTCTGCTCAAACCACTCCAATCCACTTCGTGCTGTTCGTGATTATTCATAAGTGATCAGGACTAACATTTTGGAATAGTGGTACAAAGGGCGACGACATAAATTATGTTCGTATACTGCGCAACGCATGACGTGCACTATACCTCCAAGTGATTATTCATGGACACTATACAACAGACTGATACGCATTGATCTTTCATGAAAGCAATATCGGTGTCAGAATCGTGGGAAGGACAAAAAAAAAAAAAAGCGGAGGGAAAAAATAACAGCGCGAGCTAATTGATTAAATTCTTATAGCAACCTGTGCATGAGTAGGAGCGCCGGTTACTCGGCGCTTTGTGGCTAGCTTACCCCTCTCTCCTCCACAGTCAGTCGCCAAGACTTACGGGCATCGATAATGCGATTTGCCGCCAAAACCTTCGCTCCTTGACGCGGCTGTGTATCAGGCGGGTATAATGACCTCGAATTGAATTAGTTTCTAGTAATCGAAACGGACTTGTTTCAAAATGTCGTTTTGGCGGGACTGATACGATTACTGGATTTCGTCTGGCCTACGCAAACAGACTTGGCACAATATGGCATATCCTACTGAAGTCACCTTCGTCCGTTTTGAGTAGAATATGAGGGTATAACGTATGGCTTTGTTCGATTCTTCAGACACACACACAGACAAACACACAAATATCTAATATCTTCCTACAATAGTGTTTTTATCAAGCTGACCATCTCCACCTTTACCAATTGCTTACGGGAGCCAGGGCGCCATGTATTAACACTACAAGGATTACAGTACCTCGAAGATGAAGGGTTAATATAGTTCATTCATTCATTCATTCATTCATTCATTCATTCATTCATTCATTCATTCATTCATTCATTCATTCATTCATTTTTTTCATACTTTTTTTTTTAGTTTAAAGTGCAAGCATGCAATGAAGAAGCTCACGCCTATAGCGTTACTAAAACCAGGGAGGTTAGAAGAAACCTTCCTGCTAAAACTATGGGAGCAACAGAACTTAGGGTGAGAATGAATTGTTAACGATTAGACCCCTGACTGAAACCAAACATTACGGGGACAATTCCAATCTGGTGTGTATAAATAAATATTTTGTTCCTCACTTTACAAGAATCTAAATAGCTTCAGTAAATTTTTTTTTCATATTTTCTGCGAACACTTTTTGACGTATGTGCCCCGCTATACAAACAGAATATGGTATCAACATTGGCCTTTTTGCATTAAACCATGCAAGGGATTGGTGTAGTTAACGTTTTTGTCTGTCGATTTCAGATTTTGAAATGAAAAAAACAAAAACAAAACACGAATTATAAAGTGGAAGATGCAATGGTATCTTTTTTTTTCCATTTTCCTATCAATGATAATGCTATCATAAGAAATCAGTGCATAAATTGCTGGAAATTTTCAAATGCAAACGGTAAGAAAATATCCAACAAAATCAAATGTACTCGTTGAAATAAAAGTGCTGCAAATGCGTCGTCATAAAGCTTAAAATTATAACATTAATGTGAAAACCTGCTGGACTAGTGTTATGTTCTGAAACTGTTTGTTGTAATCAAAGGATAATAACAATCATATCGTTAAAACTTTCATCACATCAAACCAGCAGAAATAAAAAGTGAGAATGCGTAAAAATGCATATCTTCTCTTCAAAAACAACAACAACAACAAGTAAAGTGAATTAGCGCTGTTCGAAAAACTCCTCAAAAACTCATCAGTAATAAACCCACACCTTGGACATGCTTGTTTCAAACAGCCTTTTTCTGAAAGTTTCTCCACGGATAGCCCGTCATGCTAACATGAATTCGTGAAAAATGAAAGCACTCAGAAAATTTCATGCTGTAATGATCATGATATTCAGTTGAATAGACCCGAGCAATGGAACATTTAAGAACAAGATCGAGGATTACAGAAGAGAATTTAAAACCTGAAATATTCAATTTTACGGGGCATGCGGCTTCACCTTAAAATTTGTTTGTTGGTGCGCGTGTTCATGTCAGCATTTTTATAAGTGGTTTTGGGGAGTTTATTGGACAAAAGATATGACCCGTGTTCTCTTCACTTTTCTTAGGTTTTACAATCTTTCCATCACCATTTCCCCTAATATCTACAGCTTGATTAGAACACACATCGTTGATTAACAGCTTTCTTTTTTTCACGATTAAACGCCTACGATGCATTTCTATTCATTACAACAGAAAGATGTCGACGCTTTGCATGGTTTTCGACTTCCGTAAGTGCTTTTTGAAACTCTAATCACATCAAGTCCATTTCGACACTGGTAGTGGAATTGACGTGAAAAGTGTGCTACACGGTCCTGCAGGTGATAGGGAAAAGAGGTGTGAGAGAATATACCAAACCGGGAAAGTGACAGAGAGCAGGGGAGAGGAAAAAAATATCGTCAAATCAAATTCAGGTGCTTTAACGCCATTTATCACTGCCTAGTGTTTGATACAAGGCGATTCCCGCCGAGAATGTTTGTCATTGTCCGTCAGATGAACTTGGCCCTACTCTGCCGTTCCCGCCTTTTTTCCCCCTTTCCTTGCCATGTAGTGGCGAATGGGGTTTATCGTGTATAATAGCGGGAGCTCGGCTAGTCACCAGCGGGGAGAGGCCGGCTGATGCGCTGACTGCCGATCGATACAACTCACTCCGTCACCGCAGCCCGACTTGGTCTAATCAAATTTACGGCATTACCCCCGAAATTCCAGCGAGGAAGAAATCCCGCTTATTACATTACGAGGAAACCCTAGATATCCCGAAGCAGTGTGCTTCTTTCTTCCCAACTCCCCAAAGAGAAAGCCAGGCAAAGATAAATACAGGGCCAAAAAGCATTCAAAGATGAAAAAATTGCCAGTCAAGAATAAGAAAAAAAGAAGAAAAAAAGGGAAACATTTTGCGCTTCCCATAGCCTGGAATATGAAACAGCGAGAGCAGAAAAGAATGGCGGAAAAAGAAGAGTAAACAGAGAAATATTGACAGATTTAACGATGACCGCTCAAAGACGAGAGAGCTTTTTGTGGACCAAGACAGTCTTCTCGGAATGGTGAAAACATACAAAACTAAACAAAACATACAGAGAGGGAAAGGGGTGACTTATTTCGAGGGAGCTGATGGTAAAAGGGCAAGAACAATTTCTAAGTTTGTGCCATTTGCGTAAGTAAACCCAGCTTTGGTGTGGTTCACACAGGGAAGTGCGTATGGGCCAAACGCCAGACGTGTTAAATTCAGACGATACGCGCCATCCATGTAATCTACCACATCCAAAAGCCTGGCAGGCGAAAAAACAAGTCTGCGTTACATCACACCTGCTAATCCTGGTAGTGACACGCCGGCGACAGTGACATGATCACTAAAAGCTAGCAACCACTTTCCGACAAGCCAGTGTCTCTCTGCTTTATGTCCGATATCGCCCATTCGTGAGTTTTGGCGCCGTTTTGCGAATAAGACGCCGCGTCTGGTCGTCTGCTCAGCTCTGCATCCGAACTATGTACGCCAGGAACCAACCACCGCTACGACTTAACAGCGTCGCCGAGCAAGGTGAGCCCTAATGCAATTATCTCTCTGTCTTTTAATTTTCTGGATTAAGCTCATCAGCAATTTGATTTCATAACCTCCCTTTCTTTCCTTGGCTCTAGATAGACACACATACCCCCTCTCTCATACACACACACATACACACACTCGATCGCTGATTTCACACGCACGCATACCCACAGAAACACGCGCGCAATCTCATACACAAAATCTGAAGTTGGACGAAGCATGCCGTTGCATTTCTTGTCTGTTTGTTCGAAGTCAAATTAGTTTTGGGGTACGGAGGAACCGCGTAATATAGGATATTAGACGTGCGATGTGCACATTAGATAGATTGCTTTTCCTTCGCCTCTTTTCATCAATTATCATGATGAGAAAAAATCCTAGCCCTCCCCCTCTCTCTCCCCTCTTTTGAGTAATATACTAAAAGTCTATAAGATATTCAATATCGAGTCTTACTTTATTGGATTCTCGGCGTTAAATTTACTCACTCTGCCGTTTTACTTGTGAGTGGAGCGTCATGCGACAGGCTATCATTTTCAGAAATGGTTTTCCCGTCAGTTGCTTAAAGTTTCCTGGCGCTTCTGTCGCCCGTTTCCCTCTGGTACACATTCTTACCTACCGCAATGCTGGAATACCGGACTCGATATCTGGATTTACGTCCTACCCGCTTTTCTCGAGTGGTTTGTCGGAAAGACCTTCCCCGTTCCTTTAGAACAAGCTACAACTGTTTGACGGTAATAATATCATTGACCTATATATTTCTGTATTTGCCCCGCTCTCCTTTTATATGATACGTATAATGTGTCAAGTTGACAATGAATCTTAAATTGCTGGGTATTTTGCGTTTGCATAATGACACTTGAAATACGGGATAGTTTCTTGTGTGCATTCCTTTCCTGATATATATATATATATATATATATATATATATATATATATATACATATATTTGTCAAATATTCTATTGTGACCGAAGGAATCCCCGTCCCAGACAGCTCATATCAAGATTATATCGACGCCAGCATTTATGTTTGTTACCGATTGAGTGACGATATTCTCTTTGCAAAATGAGTCTTTTAAGAGACATAGATCGGTATAATACATATCTCCAGTGGCTGATGGCGTACTTTATGGTAGATCAAGGCAACGTAAATGACTGTCTGACACCTGCAAAAGTTTATCGCGTCATTGCGTGGGCTTTTCCGAAGAATGACCGAAAGCATGAAGCAAATGAGTAGATTCTGCAGTGCTGGCCAGTTTGTCAAGGAGTGTATGTTGTCTGTCTGTGATTTTGATGCACGCAGTAAATGGAAAATCAATTGACTCTCCTGAGAAGCTGAAAGCAACTTTACATTCGATTTTGTATCTTCAGTTTGCTATTGATAGAATGTCATTTAATTTGTAATCTTAACAATTATCATATCTTGATGACATATTGTTAGAAATATGGGATTTTTCTCTTCTGCAACTTTTGATTCCCGAAAACAATAATCATTTCTCCATGCTCTTTATTGAAAATTATATTGGGGGAATTTATTGGAACACCAAATAAAGTTTTGCACGTCATTGTCATGAGGATGAATGTATCGGTATTTTCGCATGTATTTTGTTTGTTTGTTTGATTTTATTTTGACAATGTTCATCAATTTTTATTTGAAAAAAAGTATGTTTTTTATCTTTGAAACCGCTGTTTTCTATTCTAAAAATATGAAAATGTGTAGATTAATGTCAATAACAGTCAGAGTGCTACCTGTAATTGAGTTCGTGCTTATCTTTAAATTTATATTTTAGGATATATCGTAGTTACATTATCTGGTGTATGTTGTAATGTGTCCGCCAATTCAACACTTCATGCATGTGATGAAACGTGCTACATTATTCGACTAACACCAAACATGGAGTAAACCAATGCATTCCACTTGAATCTATAGTATGAATCTAACGATTGTACTCCTAGGGCGAATAATTATTCTTCTCTTTTTAATATATTTGAAATAGAACTGAAAAGAAAATGGTTTCACCTGTTTGAATAGACGATTAGGAGGAAATGAGGAATATACAATGTCATTTGACCAGGGTCGCTTCTCTTACATCAATAGTGTTATCCCAACAGGACTTTTCCCTCATAGTTAACTCAACATTTTCAGATACCCATTTGTACTTCCTGGGTTAGACAGGAAATTGAGGGTTAAACATCTTTCTCGAGAATGTTCATGGGTGGGAGTAAGATACAGGATATCTCACTTCAGAGTCGAGTCTTTCTCTATCCCTCTCTGTCTGTCTGTCTATCTCTATCTATCTATCTATCTATCTATCTATCTATCTATCTATCTATTCTTTGTATATATAATATACCGATGTGTATATGCGTATATGAATGTAATACACATGTATTATATAAAGCATACACACATATCTAAATTATGATATAATATCAAGATATACAAATATATAATCTAGCTGCCTTTCTATCTATCTATTCTTTGTATATATACGCATGTGTAAATTAAATATATATGCGCATATATGAATGTATACACATATATTGCATAAACATCCATACATATCTGAATTATAAATTATGATATAAAGATATACAAATATATACTTTAGTTATCAAGGCATTGACACTGAGATAGATAGACGGACAGGTATAAGTTGATAGACATAAAGCGTTTGTAAGTTTCGCAGATTTGCTGCTAGTATGCTTCATTATTACGGATGTAATGTGTTTCATGTTTTTCTTCTCTTTATTTCGCTCTCTCTTTCTCTTTCCTTTTCTCTCTAGTTCTATCTATCGTACATTTATAATTGTCAAATTAGATAGGTTTTTAAGTAATCCAGCGTCCTATCTATTTCTCGGTATTCTACGTATTTCTCTTTCTTTGAGCCTGCTTTGTTATATCTTTCGCAGCATTTCATATTTTCCTGGAGCCGTTTCAATGTCTATGTTATTCTTTCCGTTATTTTCTTTTGTTTCTGGTGCATTGCGAGGATTAACTGTGCAAACGAAACATCACACGAGCGAGACAATATCCGTGCGTGCCAATGTCTGTTGCCATGGAGACAAATCACGTGATACGTGGCTTTGAACTTTTGATGCGCTTAACGGGACAGATGGAGGGTCCCCGATAGTGATCTATGCAATTCGTTTAGCACCAGCTACTCATTATATGTTCATTGGCAATGTCTTCGGGAAATAAACGAGAAAACACAAACATAGATATTACGGAGAGAACTCCAATGAATGCGCCCGGCCTAATTCGAAATTAATTCCCCTTTACTAGTGCGATAAATGGCGCCGTTATATCGTGTGACACGTGGGGGGGGGGGGGGGACAGTGACGCCATTTAAGAATGGGGTGCGCGGTATTAAGGTTTGCGACTTTGTGGCAGGGAAAAACAAAAGGAGGGCAAAGTCTGGCCGGTTTTTAGGTAGGGTGCAGCGCGTGGCGTGAACAAGGCACTCTCGTGGGTATCCCGAAACGGTGTTGGCGTCCATTTGGGAGCCTCGATGGGCGTAAGTGAACACCCCTTTTATTTTCCTGTCATATAGAATAGTATTCTGTACACTGTCAGCTTGCAAGTCGTGCCCAAGTTTAGTTTGTGTGTTTACTTAAGCAGATAAACAACGATATGGTTCCAATGTGATCATAGACAATTAGCGACAAAAACTGGAGGCTCACCATCTAATGATCTCCTATCATTATAGTGGGCATTTTTGTCGCCCCCAATATTTAGATTCGAATTTTAAATGTTTGAAGGATACACGACCAGAGGTATGGTTTGCGATAGGTGAACCATGGCCGCATGGTTATCCCTGAAGTTAGGCTAATCCTTATCATTTCGTACAGTGGATGTTTAGATTAATGAAAGTAAACCTGGTTTGAGGCTTTAAGACCGGGAACACAGCAGTAATTCTACGTTTTATTGGAATACTTAATGAAAATAGAGTAGAGAAGTACAGATATCGACAGACAGACATAATATGAATAAATTGACAGAAAGCGAGTCAGATGAAAGATGGATAGATAAGGAAATTGGAGAGAAAGACACAGATTGATAAAATAAAGAGGGAAATAGAAAGATATAGAGATAAAGAGAGAAAAAGAAATAATGAGAGGTAGACAGAGATAGACATAGAGAGACAGAGAGATACAGAGAGAGAGAGAGAGAGATAGAGAGTAAGATAGAGATAGAGACAGAGAAACAGAGATAGGGGAAGAGAGAGCGAGAAAAGAGGAGGTTCATTTGGTGCATTTGTTACAAATGTGCTTCCTTGTTTGAGACATGATTTGAGAAGAAAGGTTTGAAAGCATAACCAAGTTACACGTTATGTTCGTACAGTTTATGTACAATCGTTTGACTCAAGTGATATAGTTACAGATGTATATTGTTTCTGCACTTAAGGCGTGTGTGTGGTTTATATGTAGACATTTTGGATGAACAGGGAGGGAGAGATTCGACGAGAAAAATGAAGGAAAGAAATCCTTTCCTTGTTGCTTCCTTGAGACGTTTTCCCACTGCATTCAAGGCCATACTTATCTGACAGTTTGGCTTAAAATCTGGCTCAACCTTGAGGCAAATATATATTTTCCCCGTCAGGGCACGTTACACATGATCAGCGGTCCACATAAGGATCAAAAAGATACACAGACAAGGTGCGCTAGGATCAGTACACATTATCAGAATACACGAGGATGAATGTACACAACATGGATACATAGGGATGAAAATACACAATCAGGGTACACTGCGATCAAATGATGCCCCGTTAGGATGCACCAGGATCAACTTACATTGTGAGGATACACTTGGATCAATGTGAACAATCAGGGTGCGGTAGGGTGAATGTACACGATTAAGATACACTAGGATGAATGCACATCATCAGGGTGTACTGGGATCAAAGTGATATACCAAGGGTGCATCAGGATCAATACACATTATCAGGATTAGCTTGGATCAATTAAGAACTATACAATGAGGATTTAATGAGGATAAATGTACACTGGATTCAAAATGGTATTCCGTCCGGGTGCACCAAAGTCATTTTGTACTTTATGATAATACACATTATACGGATACACTTATATCAATGCACTTAGATCAATGTTCACTACGATAAATGCACTTGGATCAGTGCTGTAGACTGTCAGGATACACAAGGATGAATGTACAGAGTCAAGGTACAGTGAGATCAATATGATATACCGTCAGGATTCACAAGGATCAGTATACATTATCAGGATATACTTGCATCTATTTACATAATGAGAACACATTAGAATGAACGTATATAATCTGGGTACAGTGGGATCAAGCTGATATACCATCAGGGTACATCAGATCAATATATTACGGCAATTATACATATCAGAATACACTTATACCAATGTACTTAGATCAATATACATTACGATAAAAGAACTGGATCAGTGGACACAATCAGGGTACACTGGGATCAAAGTGATACACATGTACCGTCAGGATGCACATGGATCAATAAACATTATTGGGATACCCTTGGATCAGTGTAGGCCTACACAATCATGATACACAAGGATGAACGTACACATAAAGGTAGAGTGGGATCAAAATCATATACCGTCAGGGTGTACCAGCATCAATATGCATTACCTGGATATACTTGGATCAATGTACACAATTAGGGTACACTAGGATGACTGTATACACTCAGGGTACGCTGAGATCAATTATACCACCAGGCTGCAGCAGGATCAATAAATACATTATTGGGAAACACTGTCTTGGATCAATGTACATACTCAGGGTACACTATGAATCGATATCAACAAGATACACTGGAATCTATATACCATCAGGTTCACCGAAGACAATGTGTACTATCAGGATCAAGAACATCAAATACAATTTCGGGGCAGACTGCAATTACTATACATAATCGGGGTATAAGTGAATCAATATGTACTCTGTGAAGTCATACTATGATCAACGTACACCATCAAGTAACACTACAAATTTATCATTAACCCTTAAGTTACATCAGCAATCATGTAAATCATCATGTTACACCATGATCAAATTACACTATAAGAGTACAACAGGGTTAATATACTTCGTCAGAGTACAATAGGATCATTTTTTTTTTTTAATGAAGGTATCGGGATTAGTACAAAGAGTCAATGCACACAAAACATTGGTGTGTACTATCACGGAAGGTTACCAGGATCAATGAACTCAAGGTACACAATACAATAAATGTACACCTCCAGGTACAAGAGGATCAGTAGGATCATCAGGATAACGAGGATCTGTATACACCATCAGTGTACACTAGGATCAATAGACACCACCTATACTAAACGATCAATGCAAAACATTTAGTTACAATACGGTCAATGTATACCATCACTTTAATCCAATACCAAATTACGCTGTAGGGACGAACATGGATTAATGTACACTATCAAGGTACACTAAGATCAATGTACACCACCAGGGTACACTACAGATAGGCCCACATTATGCTATAAGGGTACACTTCGATTAATATACGGCATCGGGGGTACACTATAGGATCAATTCATATCATCAAATTAAAGTGCAAGATCAATGCAAAGTCATTTGGGTACAATGTACATCGTTAAAGTACTCTGGGACCAAATTACGCTATAAAGGTTTACTTGGATCTATATACACCATTAGGGTATACTATTATCACTATCAGGACCATTGTATATACACCACCAGGGTACACTAGAATTAATGAGCGTCAACGAGATGAATAGAATATTGTTCACATATAATAACATCTATACAAAGTTAAAGTAGACGAGTTATATGTACATAAAGGAACATCAATGTAATCTTTGTTCAGCCAATCTATTTCACTGCTGTTCCTTGACAGAGAAACAGCCGATTTTCTTTTGTCATTTATGAAATTCACTTCTCCCTGAATCCATGAGACCAAGCAGTCCTTCGTACAATTAATGCAATGAATTTGGTAGACACATGATAGATTCTTTAACAGATGCACAATTCTAAATATGATCACGAGAAGTGCACAAGGGTCTCATTTTTCAATCTCCTCAGATCGACTCCTGATCAAGAAATATGCAATATCCATCTGGCTTGGACACTTAAACCCTCCAGACCAGAACAAGGGAGTATGAATACCAATTAGCCACCACCCATCGTGTAAAAAGTGAGACGCGCAAAGTTTACATTCATAATGTAGCGTAATTACTCATCGAGCTTCCGTATGATGTCTCGGGAGAAGATGGACGCACATCAGCGTTCACCCCATTCTCTGTCCTCAACTGTCTCCTGTTATCTTGACTACCGATACCAGAGCGCGGATGGGAGAGGAAAAGTTATCCCGAGATATCAGCAGATGATGACTGTGATTGATGTGATGCGCTGGTGGATCGCACGCTGTCCTCATCTCATTATCTCGCGCAAACGCCGCCAAGCCGCCGAGCAGCGGCGGGCGAGCTGATACCCTTCGTCAGTTTCCCTTGCAGACGATCGATTATACGCGGATATGGCCCGTTTTCCTTTTTGCGCGGGACAGTATCAACATAAATCGACTGTATGGTACGTTCTTCCTGCCTTGATCCCCAAACAGTGCAGGAATTATACAATCTAAAGTTGGTGTTTTTCCAGATTAATGTAGTACAACAATAATATCTCTTCCACGAGCAGCAGTATTCTCTTTGTTTTTGCAAATTCACAATTTACACAATCCCCTAAAAAACAAATCAGTATTGTCAATATTGACTACGTATGAACATCCTGCCTTAAAAAAGAGACAAACAAAAAATTGCCACGGACATTCATCAGATGGTGGACATGCATAATGTCATTTGTAGTTTAGCACAAAACGACCCTTTATGTAAAGGGCAGTTTTCATTGACCTGAACAAAAAACAAAAACAAAAACAAACAATAATACGTATTACCGGTAATAAAACAATCAACGAATTATCATATATAATCACAAGATAATAGACATCCTGAGTAGAACTTATGCATTAGTCCTTGTTTGGTAACAATGTTCTTTAATTTACCAGATATCAATTCTCCCGTCTTTTAATGTGTGTAAGGACATATCAATCATGAGATATTTTCTTAGGACTGTTGGAGAAAACATATAGATACAGACACATAAGTGAGAAGAAGTGGAATTTGATACCTATCTGTGCCTAATAAATCTCAAAACAATACCAGGCAAGACAAACACAAATTATTAAGCAAATGTCGTGAGACGAACATATATTATGAAAAATGACTTCATTGAGATGTGCATAGTACTCAGTGTTCCATAAAAACTGGCTGATATTGCAATGGACTTAATTTTTTTTCTTATCATTTGACCTCACTATGCCAGTGTATGCGCAAAATTTTGTCGGTTTTATGTCATTTCGAACAGTAATGGTTTTCGATCACAGTTGTTTTCCTTATCCATGCGGTTGTTCTTCTGCAGTATTGCACATCACTCATTTTCCCCACTTTTTTGTTAATTTCATTCATCGATATTTCAACACACATGGTCGCATCAAAGCGCGGGAAAGGGGTTTAATGGCGCGCACATTTCGCCTTTTCATGCTACTTATTCCAACATCAGGTAGGTTCCCTCTTTATCAAAGTGAGGCATGAAAAAGGGAGCGTGCCTCTCTACTAAAACACAGAAGCATAGAACCTGTCCATAAAAGGGATTTAGACATTAATACTCATAAAAGATTAGCGCGTGAAACGTGGGCGATTAGCGATCAGCGGCGGCCTAGATCAGTAGACTGCGTTATTAGGAGGCGCGTTGGACAAAGGACAACTACGTGAATTTTATGGACAGTATACATTAATGGAAAACGTGGGAAGTATGTAGGTATTCCAGGATGGTCAGTTTTCTACACACACACTTTTAGTGATGTTATCACTTATACCATGTGCCTAGAGATGACAGTAAGTAGTTGATTCTTTTTGAACGCGTCGCTTACTTTTCCAGCATATGAACGTATAAAAAAGGTGTTTTATTTGCCAAGTTTTGTTTCCATGTTCGCGGCCTTATCGTGATGTTCAATTAAACCATTGTGTCGACTTTAATGGAGTTAAAGCGAATCGATATGCCTGGACAGAAAATGCAATAAACATGCTGCAGTGTTTCATATTGTTTCATAATCATTTCTCCTTGCAATATCTAGTTAAAAGAAGACTGAATACCAATAAACAGCAAGTTGTTTGAAATAAAAGTAGCAGATCGTAAACGAATGAAGTTTTAAACGGAAGCATACAAACTCTTTGGAAAATTACAAGAGACTGTAGTGCCCCGAGTGGCATTAATTGTGTGGTTTGAAGCAAGAGAAACCATCCTCAGTCACACGATCTCTATGTAAGTTCCTTGAGGAGAACTCGGCGGCGCGTTGAGTAATAGAAGACCAAGAATGTACTTTTTCTCTTATTTTATCTCTTTCGTGAAATGCATCAACATTCTGAATAGTGAACGAATTTTCTCATGTCCGTGGACCCATGTTTTAAGACGCTTAAATTATTTACAATGTTAGAAAAATAGAATAAAAACATATATTATCAGGCATAACGTGACGTCACTGTCACTTGGTACGAGACGACGTTTTCGAAATACACACTGATTCACCCTCTGGATGCCGTCAATAAGACCATGTCAATCTTTTTCTCAAAAATGTTCTCAAATTCACTGTTGTCCTTTTTTTTATATAATATTGTTGTTTTCCTTGAGATTAATCGATAAGTCGCGAATTGTCAGGAAAATTAATTCTTAGGAGAGAAGAAAATAATGTGTCTACATACTTTTGAAGTGCGTTATGTGGGAATCCATTGTATTAGTGTATGTAATGTGAATTTAGAGTTCAAGTTTGTTCGTACGTTCGTTCACATTCATTCTGCTTCTCAAATCAAAACAAAATAGAATTGAAATGATTGTGAAAAATCAAACTAAACATAACCAAGCAACAAACGAGCAATACTAAACAGCAGTATACACTGTAACAAGATCATTGTAAAACATTTTTGGTCGCATAAAAAAGGGAATCCATTGATTGATTCAGCAAGGAAGCACGAGACCGTCAGCATATAAAGCATGGCGTGACTGGGCTGACTGCCTCATTGGGAATGTAGCTTAGGTTTACCTCTTACAGAAGGTTACCTCTCACAAAAAAAAAAAAAAGTTTAGCAAGGAAGTATCATTTTTTTTTTGCTATCACCCTCGTCTAGTACATATTCCTGACGAAACTTTTTGTAAAGGCCGTCTACGCGGTCACGTGATACGCATGCGCTGTGGATGAATATCTTCAATACATCGAGCTTGAATTAATTTGAATGCGTCACTAATCGCCATCACTCTCTGCGCTCTATGGATGAAGAGATTGAAATAAACTGATTTCATAATCCATCCATGACGCATGCGAAGCAAATTTGCCAACCAGATGTGAAGTTAAATCCTATTAACATGGTATGTGGCAATATCGCAATGTATAATATGATTTTCACTGCATTTGATAGCATCGAGAACCTTTAAAAAATGAGCATAAATACATTCACACACACACACACACACACACACACACACACACACACACACACCACACACACGTCCTTGATTTTCAATGTACACATAAATTTTCAATATTACCAAGAATATCTTTATCGAAATAAATACATATCGTTACAAATATTGGCAAACAATGTCGCTTTGGAGAATATTAAGACTTTTCCTCAAACACACACCTTGGCAATCATTGTCTAATGCAGTGTGATATACCATTTCATATTGTTATATTTCACCTGTCATTACTTAGCATTTTCATTTAGATAATCACTTGAAACAAAACCTTTTTGATATATGCAATTTTACTGATAATAACAACAAATAGCTTCAAGACGGTATGAAAATGGAATTTCAATTTCTGTTTGTTTGGTTAGAAACAACAAACATTATAACAGTTGACGTAAATTTGCTCCGTTTGCAAAGATCCCGAAGTGTCTACATGTGGCCGCTAGCAGTGCGCCTACAGGGACAAATGATTTGTTCATAGGTAAAGTGTACAACAAGGCCATCGCTTCACACTTTCCTAACCAAAGAGTTCTATAATGAAAACAGACCACACTTTGGAAGGTGGTGAGGGTTATCGATTATCTACTACCATGTTCTGCTTCTCTAACCTTCACGGTAGGCTTGGCTTCCTCTGCACTTGTTGCTTTTAGTCCCGATGATTTCATTATGGCCGCCGCGTAATCAAAGAGAATTGACCCTCTGACTATATTATGTCTTCATCGAAAAAAAAGTACTCTCCCAATCGAATTCGCGCATTTTCACTCCAAAAAGGTGATGCCAAAAACAGTTCCAATTAGTTCTCAGCTGAGTTTGATCATGGAACTACGTAGCTTCATGGTTTGACCGTGTATACGTCTACGTATCAAACTGTGTTTTGCAGACTGTGCTTAAATCATGAAGATAGAATTCGCACAAACACACACACACACACACACACACACACACACACACACACACACAACTGATGTTCATGCATGTCCTCAGAGTGTATTCATAGCGCACATGAAACACTGCTTTTTGTGTATATTCATTTTACACTGCGTCGACGGTCTATATAAACTGTCATCATATCTAACTCTAACCGCCTTTACTTTCATTAGAAAATCGTCGCGTTCAATTCAGAATATATCAAATATTGCTTACTGAAAACAGCAAGCCAGGCTTTCAACATTCTCTCTCGTGATGTTTAAAATAGAACATTCTAAAGTAGACGGAATAAATGCAAATGCACTGTTTGTAACAAATCATTTACGTGGAGGCAAGAACACACAGCAAACATATTTAGAATGATGTCATAGTATTCAGGCATCTATATGGATCTGGTAACGAAGAACCTGTCTACACGTCGTAAATGAATGTGAACTGTTGATTCTTTGAAAGCAACCGATCAACGTTTAAAAACAAAGGCACTGAAAAGCTGACAAGCCATGAAGTCTTTGCACTGCCATATTTTCCTGTCTAGGAAAATACCAACGCTGAAATGTTGAAATGAGCATACCTATCTATAGTGGGAATTTGTTTTGAACAAATAAATGATTACTCGTAAATAATTAAATAGTTAATAAGGTGGCTCATGTCAGCTTGCTCTGCAAGTCAACGATGAACATAGTTTTCAACACAGGAAATCAAAGATGATGGCACGTTAGCACAAGCCCTTTAAAGGACAAGTCCATCTTCACCTTCCACCTGAGTGAATGCAGCAATATTAGAAGAACACATCAGTGAGAGTTTGAGGAAGATCGGACTATCCATTCAAAAGTTATGATTAAAAAAAATATATATCTGCGCAGTCACTGCTGGATGAAAAGATTACGGCAGTGTATGATGTCACGTTCGTAGAACGATACTAGTATAAGGAAAATATAAAGAGAATTTCACACTTTTTTTTAAGTGCACATTTCCTCTACTTGTCACTGATGTATGTTAAGGGTAATATTATTTCCCATCTCTTCTAAAAGAGGCAAGTCAAGTGTTTTTTTATTATGCGAGAAAAGTGAAAATATGTTGATTTTTCATTATATTTTCTTTGTATCGTTGTACATATGTGACATCACAAGCTGTAGTAGTCTTCTCATCCAGCAGTGATTGAGCAGGAACTTAATAAAAATTCGTAACTTTCTAAACGGATTGTCCGATTTTCCTCAAACTCTCACTGGTGTGTTCTACCAATATTGCTGCATTCTCTACGTCCACGTGTCTATGAATGTGGACTTGTCCTTTAGGTTTGCAACTGCCTTTAATTAAAGGATAACAAACATACAAACAAACACACAAAATTTTCATCAAACAACTGGATGGACAATTTTAGATCCGTGGCATCCTTGGAGACACGTTGAACGAGGAGACATGATCAAAATTGGTGAATATGCCCCGCAACTTTCTCAAACCATGCAGTAACCACAGTATGAAGGGAAGTATAGAAGATAGCGAAACCAGGCCAATGGAGCTCAGATTTTGTGCGTTTCTTTCTCTCTTTTCAAGAAGATATCCTAAGCTTTGAATTGTGCTCATCATTCTGCATATATCCCCCCCCCCTCACTTCTTCCCTCTCAGAAGTGTCAGATGATATAAAATCGAGAGTAATTCAAACGCAAATTCGGCGTGAATTTCCCCGAAGACTCCCAATCCCCTGCAATCAAGCAACTATCAATTCGTCGGCTGAGACTTTCCAAACTCTGGCTCTCTCCAAGGACAATCAGGCGAGAGTTATTCCCCTTTATCCTCCGACTGACCTCGAAATTAACACAAATTGCCCCTAACTTGGCAGAAATTTCATTGTGCGCAGCGCTCCGTGTTCAAATCGCGCGCTGGTTGCACTCGCACGGCGCAGATAAGTCCGTCTCCGGATAAAGAGATATCGACCTATTCACAGTCCATCTTTTTGATATTGTTCCACATCAATATCCTTTCGCGAGGCGCGGGATTCTCTCTCCCCCTCTCTATCTTTAAATTGTTGACAATGTTTCATGTGGCCAAATGCGGAGTAGTTTCCACTTTTCAGTTTTGGGGCATCTCATGAATCCATTTCATGTAAAATTCAAATTCTCTCTTCGCGCGCAGTGCTGCCGTGGCAAATTAAAAGCTGGAACGAAAAAAAAAAAAAAAACAAAACCAAAAAACCCGGATCTGACATAAGACAAAATCAAAGATTAAAAAAAAAAAAGAAATAGGAAGAGAGAAAGAGGGAGAGAGAGCGGGGGATTGTGTGCGTTTCATCTTATGGAAATAAACTTGATATGTTTTTATTGGGGTCCACGCACGACTGGCCGCTTTGTTAGACAAGAATTACTCGGGGCCGATTCGGACATGACTTTTCAACAGTGCCACGATTCCTAGGGCGATCTAACGCGATTCCTTGTTCCCTGCCTAGCTCGCGGATTAGAAGAAAAATTACAGGGGTGGAAAGAGAGAGAAAGAGAGAAGAGAGAAAGAAAAAAGAGAAAAAGTGCGAAGAAAATGAAATCAAGGAATGGTGAGGAGCATGCCATGTTTCTTTATTGAGATTGTAAAGATCCTATAAACATTTTCCAAACAAGTCGCCGATATCATGCCGTTTTGGTCGGCGCACAAGGGTGCACGTTGCATATTACTTGGAAAGGTTGTTGGCCTAGCACAAACAACATCACTCCAATCAAGTGCATTTTTTTAAATCTTACAATGATTGGTAAGATATTGTCTGAATAGAAATGAAGCCGATTCGTTTTCGAGGAAAAAGCATCGTTGGCCTTTTAATCGTAATATACCTCATATACCTCATATACCATCCCTCATATACTTCCCTGACTCATACACGCACACAATGACCCTCTGACTTAGATGTTAACCTGTTAGAATGTCTCACTCTTAGTCAGCACACATCACAATTCATTTCTTGTCCTTTAAAGATTTGTGTTTGAATCTTACAACAATTCTCACTTTCCATCGAAACTGCATTAGAAGAAAAATATTGTAGAAATATATAGAAATGTATGTATATTCATTCTTTCTTTCATTCATTCATTCGTTCATTCATTTTCAATCTCCAACAAAACATGTAAATACGATTTTTTTTAACAGGAGATAAGTGCATATAATGACAGTACAAGCTATGACAAGCGAAATTTAAGTGTGCTTTTAACAAGGAAAGGGGATATATATATATATATATATATATATATGTGTGTGTGTGTGTGTGTGTGTTTGTGTGTTTGTGTGTATGCCTATATTTTCCCCTGCGTGTAACGTATAATTCCGTTTTAACATCTTGCACTCCATTTTTCTCTGTGCCTTGATGTCAATTTTACGAATTAATGTCCACCTGATTATTTTCATTTAATTGTCCCTCTCTCGGCATACGTTTTTATTCCATGTTTCTACCCAGATAGCTGCTCTCCATTCAGATAAAATGAAGCCGTTATGTACATCCTTTCGAAGTTTCAAACATTTGCTGTAATCTTCAGTAAAAAAAAAAAAAAAGAAAAAAAAAAAGAAACCGGATCCTCCGTTTATCTCCCTCTTTCTCTCCATCTCTCCCTCTCTCTCACACACACACACGCACGCACACACATACACACACACTCTATATTTCTCCTTTCTTACTCCATATTTCTCCTTAGATTTCTTTCTATCTTTGTCTTAACACATTTTATCATTCGTTCTTTCTCGCCTGCGATATTTCTTCTCGTCATATCTTTATCTTCCTTTTCATGTATCTACACATAGTCATGTTTTCTTCTCTATCTCTCCCTATTTCACCGTATCTCTCCTTCTCTGTCTATCTATCTTCACAGCTCGTTGGGGCGAACAAGCTATTACCTCTCCCTTCCCCATACCCTCGCCATTAGCTTAATTAATCGCACTGTTTACACGCGCTGACTCCCGGCTTCCGTACGCACTTGTTGGTGCGGCCAGCTAGCCAGCCAGCTAGCCAGTGACTCGGAACCCCCTCGCCACGTGAGCGGGGTATTACCTTGATTGCTTTTTGCTGCTCGGTGTTTTCCTCTCCTTTCTTTCTCCTTGCCTGCCTTTTATTTTCTCCCACTTCTATTTTTTCCCCTGCTTTTTCCTTTTTTAAAGGAAACAATAAGCCCTCCGGATTCACGGCTTCTCGGGCCTGCTTGTTGACTGCCCGACGCGAGATACATGCCCGGAAAATTCCAATGGTATTTCATTGTTATTTAAATCGCCAGAGTAGATTTGAGAGGTATTTAGGAAAATTAAGGACATATGCTGCCGAATTTTCAAGCCTCTGCTTGGTTGGTCTTCGGCTTGCCATAGTCATCCAACGGCGCGTTGCCCCTGGTAACGGGCTGAAATTTCATAGACCTTTAATTTCCAAATTGCTCGTGGCTCTCCATCGAACAAAGTTAGCTGACAACTAAGACGAGCTCAGCGGCATTTTTGATGCTTAGAATATATCGTCAAGCATGTGTATTGGATACTCGTTGATGATGCATACTGATTATCAGCCTTGTAGCTCGTAAAGTAATCTAGTCGAAGAGGCCCCATCTTTCATGTCAGATCTTACACTCTACTTTTGAAATCAGAGTTTACGGGAATTACATACGAAAGCACGATGTTGTTAAGATACACATGACGTTCTATATAATGCTGAGATAAGTGGACGCTTCAAGAAGATTTCTTCCTTTTTAATTTCATCTAACAACGACACTCACATGACTCTCAGAGAATTCTTTGTTTGTATGAAAAATTCTCCAGCCCCCCCCCCAAAAAAAAAAACAAAAACAAAAACAAAACAAAACTGTGAAGGACTCTTTCAAATTCTGCATCATTTGAAATAATGAAGGATGTACCTTTAAATTCAACCGTGTCGATTGCCTAAAGCAGACAGTTTCACGCTTTAAAATACATTCAAAATTTATCATGCGCTTTTTGAAATTATAGAAAAATCAGGGGCCCGTTTCATACAACTTGTCATCAGTGACAACTGCCACATTTCTATGACAAATTTGCTCTCAGCCAGTCAGATGCAAGGATTTCAGTAGCTTGTCACATCTATGACAACTTGTCACTGATGACAAGTTTTATGAAACGGGCCCCTGAACTCGGGAAGTAAGTTATTATAGAAAAAGCGACAGAATCAGGATTCATTTCGTTTACTTAAAAAGAAAAGATGGTCGACCCAAGATTTGATCAAATAGAATTACGAGGGGAGTTGGTATAAAGCATTCAGTTAAGTGAGAGAATGTATTTACAAATATAACACACGGAACTTATCAATTGCCATCTCTGTCTTTGTCATAATAATTCAATAAAAAAAAATCTATACATGAATAAATAAGATGTTTTATCAATATGGTAATGAATGATGATAGATCTACATATTACAGTGGAATGATTAACAAAATTAAACATGATTATAAGGGATTATTTGTGGCCAAAATTTCAATCAGATAAAGATTAATGCAATGATAAATACGTCGGCATTATAATCGCGGGAAACTGAAAATTGAATAATGAAGCATTTGATGAAGTTTTGATAGCTAAACGGAGATTGTTTACAATTTGCCATGTAATATCTTAATATTCTAGAGAAGTCTACATGTAACATTTTTTCTAAACATCCGCAGAAATATTATTACTCACGTCTTTTTTTTTTTTTTTTTTTTGGGGGGGGGGGAAGGGACAAAGATATAAGTTTCTCGAACATTTCAGTCCCCCCCCCCCTCTCGAGGCCTTTGCTGCCATACCATTTTAGATAATAAAGATTTAAAAAAATAATAAAAATAATTTAGAAAATAAAGTTGCACGGATGAACTGTAAGAGAACCATGATGCAAAGGTAGTTTCAGTGACACACTAAAGTGATAAAGAATAATTGAAAAATCTGCGTGAAACATTCATTTTGATTTTTAGAAGTGATAGATAGCATTGCATAGATGTACCAAAAAACACGATTCTTTGACCCAACCGAGAACAGCTGCGAATTAATATTCCATTAATGAGCTTATACATCTACACAAATAAGGGATAACATAGTGAGAAACTAGACCATATGTTTATGCATGAGTATTGCATATATTCGTATACGATTGATATTATGATCAAGGTCATGCACGAATAAAGAAAGATATTCAATAGTATACATACGTAGTTTTAGTGACATGCTATAAGTAATTTTGAATAATTGAAAGATCTGCGTAAAACATTAAACAATTTGACTCGTAGATATGAAAGCATTGCACAGATCAGTGTAGATATACGCAGAAAGCGTGTCATGTACATGATTACGGAGTGAATACTATATCAAGCGAACGAGTTCATGTGTAAGAAAGTTATACATTGTATGATCATGGATTAGTCCATTAATTGTGTATATCGATATAGAAAGATACAACGCATGGAGGCTGAACTTAAGATCACTGCATTATAATGTTAAGATGTGAAACGATCTACCTGACAGAAGGGAAGATAGGTAGATCGAGAGATTAAAAAAAAAAAGATAGATGTGCCAACATAGAGAAAGATAGAAAATTGACTAGATTGTATACCCACACCAACAATGCTAACATGTGCATGTATTGATGATAATGTATGCCTCTGTCGGACCATTGACTGTGGATGGGGTTGATTGTTTACCCCCTTGTCATCCTCAAGCTCGACACATAGCTCATCAGCAGTGGCGTCTCGGTCCTCCGAAGACCAGAGGACCAGACGAGGGAGGGAAGGCGGAGATTTTCCGTTTGCTCATCAAGGGATGGGGTGAATTTTCTTACCCTTCTGATTTAAAGGTAGAATCCATCTCTCCCCTTCGCTCTTCAAAATATTACAAGGTGTGTCGAGGAGGAGAATTCCGCAGTCTATTACGAGGGGGGACTGTATTAAATGTGATTTCAACCTCTTTTGTCTCATTAGTGAGTTCATAATCGTTATTTATTAATCATTATTTATTGGTTTTATTTTCACTTTCTCAATCGCCCTCTAAGAGAGCAATTAGCTTTTGTTATTACAAATCTTTCGGACAGCTTTGTCATCAAATTTATCTTGATACAAACTTAATTAGAAATGCTGCGTTCCTCTTCCTTTTTTTAATTCATATTTTTCAAAGATTGAAATTATAAAGAATTAACATTACCTGCATTTAAGAAGATTTGGATAAAACTTAATGCACAGGTCTTTTATCTTTATCATTATCATTATCTCTATATCCCCTGCTCTCTATGTACGTATGAATAAGATATAGACAGGATTACATAACTGATATTGTGAGCATTACAAAGAATGTTGGGAACTCATATCTTATCTGAGTGCTTTAGACTGTTCGTTTACGTACAACTATCATTTTTGGTAAATTACCGTCATGCTCTACACTTCGCCACGCATTCCATGTTTAACCATTGTTTCTCCTGTCACGAGCGCTTGAGTTCATCTGAATTTCAATATGACCAGGCATGTAATACACACGCGTATTCTAATAGTACGCCATAATATGCGTATAAAAGAGATATCAATTAGTGATATATGTAGAATATTTCCAACTATCCAAAAGGAAGGTAATACGAGAATGAAAAGAGACAGTGAGCTGATCTTGCTTCTATTACTAAGGCACTGTAAAACCATAGATTCAAGTGACTAAAATAACTCGTTGCTTGTTGTCAGTTGTGTTGTTCATGGAATGATTGCTTTCGCTATTAAATATGTAGTGGATAACCAAATGCCCTTCATCATTTATTATGATATAGTTCCGATGTCTTCCTGCCAAGGTATGGTTTACGTTTAATCAGAATTCCGTTCCAGGAGTCTGTACATATCACTGTCTTTGAATTCTATACCACTCAGACATTAACAAACAAACAAGCAAGCAAGCAAACAAACAAACAAACAAAACAACTAGTAAACAAACAAAACGAGGAACGGAGAAATTAAACAAGACACCAAACAATCAAACAAAAATAGCAAATCATCCGGCATCACAGAACACCGACCGTAATGCTTACAATCAGTTAAGAGATAATGTCAGACTTTCTGACACCAAAATGATAACACTCGATGCATCAATCAAATTTAATTGAGCTATATTGTGTATTGCAAAAGACAAATTGCCAATGGCATTCCTCAGCTATATGTTTAACTGATAAGTATTTAAACTTGTAATTTCATCAGAAAGTCCCCATAATCACTAAAAAAACCTTGCTTCAGAACTTTTTCCTAAAGCTGTATCCCTGCAGCTCTCAATGTATCAATGATGAAATTCAATTCATTTCAATTCAATAGTTTATTTATTTTCATCATAAAAAAGGAACATGATCCGAAGTGGTACAATTTTTCAATTTGTCTTTCATTCGTCTGATAAAGGCATTTTTTTCTTCAAATACAATATAAAGTATATGCACGTATGATGTCATAAAAAGAAACAATACACTTTGCCATGGCAACAAACAGTAAATAATCATAACGATGGAATAGCCAATGCAAAAAAAAAAAAGAAAAGAAAAGAAAATAAACAAAACTAAAAAACTGCATTTTTGAGAGATCTCACAAAATGACTATTATACGAATTATATCTCGGAACATTAGATTTCAAATAGTTAGAATGAAAGGATTCGTTTTGAACAAAAGAAAATGGCAAAAGAAGCAAAACACTCAGAGAAGAAAAGGAGTGATGGTCAGTATTCTTCAATACGTCTAAACTGCTTTAAAATCCGTACATTGGGGTGATGTTCGGTATGCTGAAGGTTCGTAATTATAAAAGTTCGTTCAAGTGAAATAAGGTTTGTTAATCCAAAAATGGAAAGAAGGTGTATACTATCAACAAACCTTCGGAATAATGAACCTTATTTCAATTTCGCATTAACCATGTTAACGAACCTTTATGATAACGAACTGTAAGCGCGCATTGTATAGTTTTCACGTCTTTGTTTGAAATGTGGTGAGGACCGTCACATACATTTAGAATGTAAACATCTCCTGCAAAGATAGTTCTTGTTTCAAAATTATAAATGCAGTTGAATTAAAACTTCCACTAAGTTGAAATGTTTTGTTTACGCAACTTAACATCAACACTCACTGTCAAAATCAAATTTACATTTTTTCTTTTCTATTCAAATGGTGCAGTTATATCAGAGATAAAAACGCCATCAGTAAACAATGCCAGTCGCATAAATGCCTGGAGTAACAGTTCCAGAGGTGGTTTTTATTTATTTTTTTACCTCTGACATTTGTATATCGAACCGCGTAAATTGCGGCCGTGACGCTTCATAATCGAATCTTCAAATTTTACACTTAAAATTCAAATGAAACCAGTAGAGGAAATCGTGTTGCATCGCTGCGGAGGGTGAGTTAGAGACCTATGCAACCTGCTTTACAGTTGAAAAACCGAAGGCCTCAACTTGGCTTGGCTGAGCTTACGGCTGATGCGGTTCTTTAAATCTTTAATTTAGTGTCTAGGTGACTTCTGGCTCGCGAAACTCATCACGGACGTAGTCTTCCCCTACAGGCTTTTCTTTTGATAAATAACAGAGGACACCAAGTGATGATCGTGTATTCTCCTCAAGATTTTCCTGCTTGAAACGGGGATGAAATTGTACACCTGTTGGTAGGGAAAAACGAATAGGAATGAAATCGCCTCCCGAGAAATAATCGTATGCACTGGCATCGGGCATTCTTCTTCGTAAGTCTGTGCACTTCGAACTTTAAAGACGCAAAGTTGGTGATTTATTCGTGATCACTTATACGTTCTTACCATTTATGTCGTCTTGGCTTCTCTTGGTTATCACTTTAACTCGTTCCTTACGAATTTCTAAAAGTCCTACAGACTTTGTACATAACTTATTTCAGTAGTAAAAGGGCTAACCGTTCCTTGCAGACACTTTTCCTCATACTTTCAATTTCCCTCCATTGATAAATAATCTATACTTCTTTTTCCATTTCGCCATTCCTTTGATTCTCATTCATCTTTTGGCACCTTTTCTTCGTGTTCATTCACATTCTTGTATTTCTTATCCTCTTGTGCTGTTTGCTTGCTTCTTGCCTTCCATCCCGATTTGTTGTTGTTGTTGTAGTTTGTATTTCTTCTTTGGTTTCTTTGACCAACATGTGTTTTACGCTTTTATGCAATCATAAAAATACATTGTTATAGCCACTTATTAAATACTGCAATATCAAGACTACAAAGATTAGATGTTCACAGACAACAGCACTGAAAGGCATTTTTTCTCTCATCTCATTTCGCTTAAATCTCTCTCGCTCTGTTTCCTATATTGGTATTATCTAAACTTATTTCTTTTGAGCAAATATTCTTATGCTGCGTATGTGTCTTATCTTTTGATGATGATATCCGTGTCTTTCCCTACCGCACCCTCCCTCACCTCTGTCTCTTCGTTTCCTTCTCTCTCTCCCCTCTTCCTCCCCCCCCTCCCTGTTTCTCCATCCTCCGTGAGATGGACGAAAGATGGAAACAGCCCCATGATTTCCCAAGAGGCAGTCAGCCAGATGAACGTAAAACGAGAACCAAGGCACGAGAAATATATCAGCCTCGGAATGACAGAAATCGTTCGAAAGCCTGATTCAGTCACCACATTCTATCCCAGAAAGCATGATTATGATGCCAAAAACTCATCTCGATCGTGTCCATGCTTGGACAAACTTTATCTTTCCTCTGCACTATAATGTGTCCCGAGTTGCCTGAACGATGAAAAAGTATGTATTGTATTTTCGCCCAAAATGAACCACTAAACTGATAACAACGCGTGGAAAAAATCTACATAATCAATGATAAAGATTTTCTCATTCTCCTCTTGTCTATCGTCCGCAAAAAAAGAGATAATTTAACATCCGCACAAGAAATAGATAAATGCTATTTTTGCGATTTTGTAGAGAGTAAGACAAACCTAAATAAATGTGGCATCAATTTGAATGGTAAAATTGTGTTTGGGGATAAAATATAGAATTTCTTTCACACGACAAGATAGACTACCAAAAAATAATTCGCTCTTTGCCGATTTGTGCCCATATCAAAATCCTACCCCTTACTACCCTCAGTATGATATAATGACAACATACTTGTTTTTTCTTATGGTATGCTTTTTCCATTCTTCTTCATTATGTTGCCATGATTTCCAGTTCCTTAGATTCTATTGTTATGACTATATAAAATTGCACAATTGGTCTACTTTCCTTTACGGAGGAGCATGTTTGCAGCTGTATGAACTTAGATATGTAATATACCGTCAGATTGTGTGTTTGGTTATAAACATTAATTGTGAGCGCCTTGAGCACCTTTGAGTGGCTATGTTGCGCGTTATAAATGTCTGTATTATTATTGTTATATTAATTCATTTGGTAAATGCCAAATTCTGGAAATTCAATAAGTGGAACCATTACCCTTCTTTATAATTCGAGTTAAATAATTACCTAAAGCTCCGCCCATTACGTTACAAATGCCGTCACAATCAATATGGGGTTAAAAGGAGTTTCTCGTAACGTTAGCATAAATCTGCTGATCATTGATATCTCCCTCCCCCTCCCAAAAAAACAACAACAACAACAACAACTATCAATTTATGATTTCATGAAATATTCTCATATCAAATGTTTTGATTGTCTATTTTTCAATAAAGCAACTTCAGAGGTTTTCAGTTAATAAGGCATAAGAACCCTGCATTTGTTTTTAAAATTTGTGAATTGATTCCATGTATAAAATCAGAGCAAATAAAAGGATTTTATTTGATACATCATACCATGCTTAAAGTGTAATGATATATGCAAATTTTTATAATTGCAGCTATTCAAGAACTGCACGTTTCTGAGCTGAAAATTGTACTCTAATTTGGACGTAGCTATAATTAACTCACAACGCAACATCTTATTATATTCTTCTTCTTTTTTTTAACGTGGCGACAATTTACGTACATGTCAAAGAGATACATCACTTTGTCAGCACTGGCATTTTGACCTCTTTTTTTAACCCTTGCCCCCTCTCATTGTCTCTGTATTTGTCGATTGTGGGTATCTTTTTATACACGTTCAGGCAATTCTTAAGAGTATAAAAGTATTTCTGACGTCACGATACTGTCCAATTGAGAGTGCTGGTGAAACATAAACTACTTTTTTTTTCCTCGACCTTCATCAGCATCAAGAGTAATACACATATTTCCAACATCATTACGCTTCTATTTTCAGTGATATCTCTTCCATTTTCAGTGACATCTCACCAAAACTCACATGTTTGAAAAGTTTTCACAAAAGAGTGATCAAATTCTAAATTTCCATGTAGGCCTATTTAATTCATTTCTATCTGACCACATTGAACAAATATCTTCGTCCCACTCTAAAAAAACAAACACCTGCATTCCTCATATTTTCACGTCTGAAAACGTGCCCAAATAGCTTATTTTATTTCCGTTATTTTTAGGCAGAAAATCAATATACAGTGTGAGAAGGTTACTTGGGGAGAAGTAAACTTATTCGTCGCTGCCAGAGTATTTCACCCATTTCACATATTTTTATGATACTTGAGAACATTTTTCTGTTGCCTTAAGTTATTTAATATTATAGCATTTATTGTACTTTGAGTTCACAGTATTTCCTTTATTACAATGTCGTATTTATTTATAATTTTTTTGTGTGTGTGTGATTGTGTGTATTTAAATGTTTACTGCAATTGCACTTTGTTGTTGGAAATGTAATGACATGGAAGTTCTACAGCGCTTCGGTTAAAAAAAAAGGTCATAGTTTGTTGACCGCATTACCCTACAATGACGCTAATGATGTCGACGACCAATAAATGACATTACTTTGTCATTCTACTTTTAATACATTATTTACCATATTCCATTTTAATGTACTTTTATGACATTTTCTTTGAATCATTCAATGTTAATATTTGATCCTGCGCAAATAAAATTAATCAATCAAAGTTTTACTTTTTTGTCTCTCTGATCGTCTACTTATTCACTTAGCCACAGTCACACAGTCAGAATTTTGTTTTGATATTTCGTATTATCCAGCGATTTCCAGCTGATTACATTAGGCTCGAACACGACCACATTCTAGAGTTTATGCTCGTTGCCTAATTTGATATATTTCCATTGATTGGCAGCGGAGAAAGAGATCATGTTATTTGAACAAAATCATCTTAAAGAAAGTAACAAGAAATAGAGAAGCCTTTTTAAAGTTTCTCAAATGAAAAACAAGTTCAACGAGGATATTGCGAGAGTTGATGCAAAGTAGGTGACTATTGTTGACTTCAGCCACACGGTGTGTCCGAGCGTTCACCTCGTGGTGGAGAGGACCCACTGTATATCTTGTACCCAAACTCGTCGAGTTGACGAATTTGGTCGAGCGATCGATACGGCTCGACAGCTAGCTGTAATCGATCGTTTCTCACAGCGTGATAAAATCGATAGTCGAATCGGCGGAAATCTGCCCAAATTGCGCGTGTCGTTTACTTTGCCCACTGGACTGCGAAAGTTGGCGTGTGGAAAATAAACATAGCATTTTACGTCGTAGGCTTGAAGGGCAAGTGTTTACGGTGGGCAAGAGTTGATTTAGTAAACCTTGTTGATTTTTTCTTTTCGAAATGGTAATAAAAATAGTTTGATTATTGATTCGATAAAAAAGACACATTAGTTCTTCAAAGAAGGGTCATGTCCTATACACAAAGACACGCACACACACACACACACACACACACACACACACACACACACACACTCGCACATTACGACATCCTTGGCACACATGCCATGGCACTCGAGGTAACTGATACATATTTTCATTTCAAACGAAATCCAGCGTCTCTTCTACCTTTTCAGTGCAAATTCCACGTAACTTTTTCTTTCTTGGTCTTCCGGAATCTATCTCGCGTCGCCTGCATTTGATACTCGACCACTCTCAATCGCTTCGTCCTAATACGGAAGTTCAAACATTCACACTCCTTTCGTCAGGAGGTAGAACTGATATCTACCAGTCCGCCATCTTGATAGATATACTAGCAAGAACGAATGTTAGAACGAATGATAGAGCGAATGAAGGAGACCTTTTTGTAGTTCGCCCCAGGTGACTAGCAAAAGGTTGTAAACGGCATCAACCATTTTGTCACTTGCCTTAGGTTTCCTTCTTTTTAGTCGCCTTTATGCTCTTGGAAATCCATTGTTAATCTGAACTGTATCACATTTATGTTCGTTTTGTTTTTACTTTTAATTGTGCACACTTTGCACTATACATTGACGCAAGGCTCCTTTGTAAAGCTGACCTTGAAGCAGGCTCTGAATAGGACTACCCTGGTTTTAAAGAAGACGACTTAGGTAAATAATTCATATATTGATTTAAAGTTCAAAGTTCACATTTATTTTCATTTCCATCAAATAAACGAGAAAATTATGTACAATGTATAAGCAAAAAATATTAGTAATTATTGCAAAAACGTAAATCAACAAAATATATGTGATAATGAGTAACAAAATAAAGAAAACATAATTTTATTTTTTAATCCATAGATAATTTTTTTAAATATATAGATAGATGAATAGATAGCAAGATAAATAGATACATGAATATATGAATGAAAAAATTAAACAAATATACAAAACAAACAAATAAATATACCAGGTACATTAGGCCTACGATATAGGAATGAATGAATGACTTTATTGTACTCACTCTTCTTCTCTCCCCTTTCTACACCCGTCCTTTTCACTTCATCCACTCTATCTACCTTCGTATATCTGTACTTTCTTTGAATATAACGTCATCGTAGGCTTATATTTCACATTATATGCATAAAACATACATATCTAATGTACTCGAAAAGTTTAGAACGGGTTCTATAGCACTTTGCCCAAATATTTCTCTGAGTCGCGTGCAGAGATGCCAAGTTTCTCAACTGACTGGGAGTGAGAAACTCCGACCCCCCCCCCCATTATGAGCTTGGAAAAAGTTTACCTTATAATACTCGATATCATTGATCTACCTGCTGTTTGTTTGTTTGTTTTTTGTTTTTTTTTTTTGGGGGGGGGGGGAGCGTGAGAAAATGATTGCTGGGAAGGTGAACGTATAATGGGTTGCTTGGGGAGTGAGACTCACGCATTAAGCGTTAGGCTTGGTACGACCTGCGCGTGATCTTCCTGTCACAAGACTTCCCACTTGGACGAATACACTTGAAGGGATTCGAACTCGGGTCCTGCCACTGAAAGTTAACAGCCACTATTTAACATTGGGAGCCAGTGCTTAAAAAGGTGTTCGAATTATGACATTTGATGCCTATGCATAATTCAGCTATATCACAAAACACTCTACCGCACACAAAAATTCAATAAAGTCGCAAGTATTACGATATTTCACAAATTTTCTCAATACATCATAACTGTAGATAGTTTATTCTAGAAACGGTTTTTAATAAAATTGTTGTTCACATTTTGTTAATTGAACAGTAGGCCTACTTCACAATGACTATACTGATTAACATTTTCGTGTTGGTTACTGATACCCCTAACTTTTAAACTCACATTTCAGAACTATTTTGAAGCACTAACGCTGTTTTTTTTTTTCATCTGCAAACGTTAGCACTCTTTTTTCTTTTTCTTTTTTAGAGTATTATCTACTATACCACAGTGCCCACAGTGATATGAAGACAAGCAGTTCAACACGGTACAAACCCAAAGAAGAGATGAAAACAAACATATATATATATTTTTAAATAAAACTGGAGAATGAAAAATAACGGAACAGATGACTCATTAGTCATTATAATGTTGTATACAAAATAAACATATACCCCACACTCAGTATGTATAATATATGAATAAATATGTAATCATGTAAATACACATAAGAATATATAGCTTTGCAAACACATTCGACTGAAGAAAAAAATGATATCAAGCTGAAAATTCTTGGCAATGATTCAATGATACCGTGACAAATCTTATATCTGAGAGAAGCGTGTACAGATATCTTGGAAGAAAGCCATGTAAATGCTTTCAAGACTTATCATTCATGTCATTAGGCATATTAATGCGCGTGTGTACATGTGAGTGTGCACGTGTTTGGCTGTATGTCTGTCTTCTACATCATTGTGTTTATCTTTATATGTTTTCCTACCATAAGCTGTATGTTTTCATTGAAACTTCGATGGGGGGAGGGAGGGAGTGTAAAATAAGGGCCAAAGGATCAGGTGTCTAGCAGCACAACGATCAAGTTTCATCGTCAACTTTAATGTTGTGCCTAATGCGAGGATACGTCTCTGTGGGTCTTTGTGATTTCACATCATATGTAGATATGCTTAGTCTTAGATAATGATGAACCGGCCTTGTTTTTTTTTTAACGAATTCACCTTCTATAGAATTGACAGCAAATTATGAAAATAGATAGTTCGGTTGCACATTTTAAAGAAAACAAAGTCGTAAACACGCAGTCACTTTCATTAATGTTTTTACTGAATGATTTCAGTAGCCATGATATTGCTGTTTGCAATTTCAGGGCCAAAGTAACATGAACAACCAGCAATTATTGCAAATAATAAAAAGGCAATGAAAATAACAAACAAAGTTTTCAATAGCATTTAGCTTAGTCACTCTCGACTGTTGTGCCCCAGAAGCGGAGAGCTTTAAATATCTAGTAACCTTTGAATAACAGCTGCTTCCCGAAACTGCTTCTTGATGATTTCTCGTGGGTTTCACGCATTTTGAAGTACTGTTTGAAACAGTTTCAATTGCCTATAGTTCTCTGGCGACTCAATATCAACGCATGAAATGAACCAGACTTATCATAAGTCTGTGAGGAAAAGAGATCTTTTTCGCTACAGATGCTTAAAGTAAGGTCAAAATGTTCGAAGCTCTTAGTATCCTGCACAACTATGTCTTCCCTTAAGGCGGTGGTTTACTTTCTTCCTGCATGCTGCTCGTTCTCAAGAACACGTGCTGTGGATATTGTAGCGCTGGTGCGATATCTTTAATGAACGTTTCGATGGAAATCGTCAAATTAACACCGGCTCCCGCCATGTTTTCTTACATCTCAGTTGCAAGCGAACTGGCCAATCACACACCTTCGGCTCGTAACATTTTATGACCGATCTTTGTACCAACGTTTTGTCTTCCAACTACTGCCGTTGTGACAGGGAAACGCGTTCCCGCCCGGGATTTCCGTAATATTTATGATAAAAATACGGGATCTTGCCCTGCATACCGTCGTGTCATCAACTTGTAATATTTTGATCTGTGCGCTGACTCAGAGCGCGTCACCCATCGCGTTGTTTAACCGTTGGGAAGCTAGATTGACACGGACATGCGAAAACACTTTTATGTTTCCCGCAACAATTCCTATTCATCAACAAAAACGGTGGCAATATTAGTATATCTTATTCGTTCTCCCCACGAATTGCATCTGTAGATAATTTTTGAGGTCAGAATGGAACATAGAAAATGAGTTCGTGCGCGTTCGACCAATTCTTAAAATACGCTTACAAACTGTTTAAGATTAACTCCCGTTGTTCTGGCATTTTTTCCGCTACATCGGGAGTTCGGGTATGAGATTCTTAAATACATATACCAAAAAGTAATTACTACCATGATTCATTTTCTTGGATCATCACGAAAGACAAACACTAATCTCTTTTGCGACTTTTTTTTTGAGCACAGGAACAAATTCAAGAAGAAAAATTTTTTATATTGTAACATGAAAATCACGAGGAAACAGTCCCCCCCCCCCATTACTCCGATGTAAAAATCAGAAGTGGAAATTACCCTTCCCTCCTGATGTCATAAAAACCCTCTTTACAAAATAAAGACAGGCTCAAATTTATTTATTCATACGTGCAATCCTAAAGAAACTTTCTGCCCATAAAATCAAGTTAATCTAACTTAGTTATCATAAGTTATCACCATCATAAGTCTACCATTCAGCTGTGCTATGAAACATGACAACAAAAACAAGAAACTCCAACCTCTATTAAAAAAATACTATATTCTGTTCCCATCAGGCAACAGTTATGCATGAATACTTTTATGACATATTTTTCTGAACGGTAAATGTTGAGTGACACCAGAATTTTAGCGAATCATAGACATTTGAACAGATTCCCTTTTAATATATCAGCATTGTTAGAATATTCACAAATTTGAGATCCAGAAAGATGCATTGACAGCCATCTGAGGGCCGCTAAATCCGAAACTTTTAAAACGAACAACGCTGTTAAGCAATAGGTAAGAGTGTCACATTGTTATTTTCTTTGTTAATTAGCAGACCATAGATCTCATAGATGTTTATTCATTCGGATAATGCAAAGCATTCTGAGAAGGAATAAAAGTATGTTTTCTTTGCCTCTAGTCACGAGACGATAGCCCAGAAACTCACTAAATGCTAAAGTTCCACGTACACACACATACGACCTTTTACCAGCAACTGAAGCATCCGATAGCAATTGTCGTTCTCTTCTCTTTCTATTTCCTTAGGTAGGGGTATCAATTTCTCTGATTTTCTCCTCGCCTTGAGCAATATTTCCTTCTCGCTATGGGTCACTCTAGTCGCTCTGAACCGAGCTCGACGTAAGGTTAACCTGCCAGCATCGATCGGTCTGGGTATCCGGACACAAAAATAAAGGAACGCAAGCTGATAAACGAAAACAAAACAAATCCAATCGATCCGTCAGCGCCCATTCGAGTGGCGAGATTAACCCATACATAAACAAACCTGTCATTTCACGCCGTTGCATGGTGGGACTGATGTTGGGTTTGACGGAGTCATAATATCTTATCCAGTCCAACGTCTTAATGTCACGTGGAAAGTTTTCTTGTCCTCCTCCGCGTTATTTCATTTTTTCCGTACTTGTCTTTGAATCAACACAAGTTTGGAATGAGTCATGCATTTTGTCCCCCACAAACCGAAGAAGACCCGGATGAAGTGTCAATCAACAAACGGTAGAATGCAGACGAGAATCACTAACATGGAAAGGGTTTAAGTCGTCTGAGGTGAGTAAAAATACTTCAGAAAGCGAATGTCTGTCTCTGTGTATACTTGTCGTATCCTTTACGGCACAGAATTTGGCTTTTCGGTGCATGAGATATTATAGTCAAGAAGTCGAAGTTTCATGATGGATTTTCATGGATTGATGTGATCTTCCTACTTCCTCCAAATTTCCTGAGAAAAAAAAATGACATTTACTGGTTCCAGATGGCCAACTTTTATCAAACATACATTTTGTTTTATCATGTTTCTTAATGAAAGGGCAAAATAAGGTTTAAAAATCCTACACAAATTCATTAATTCTTTGTGATGTAAGGAATAAAATACATTGTTTTCAATGTAAATACAACAGCAATGAAATGATTTGATGATCATATGCCACCGTGCATTTTACTGTCCCCATAGGAAAAAACAGACATACCTATAGTAAAAGAAGATATAATGATTGTCCAATTCTCCATGCGTGTATACTCTGTTAATGATGACTGTAGATTCTTCCGAATTATTTCTGATTACAAAACAGGACACTCTATTAGTGAAGAACATTAAAGTCATCAGTCATTATGTCTTTACCAAGGTATTACATTGAGCATTCTATATTATTATGATTCCATGTTTGCCACGTTCAGAACTATCGTTCAACCTTAAAGGCAATGCATAAGTACCTCTTTTAACTCCCTTCTGGTTACACCATATTTCATTTGTGTTCCAAATGAGTAAGGAAATGCCTCTAGCGACAGACAATAACCTCGAAGAAAAAGAAATACAAGACATATCTGAATTCGAAGGATTTCCGCATTAACTATGCAGGGAAAGTGTTCGTTGTTTTTCGAGTAACCTCGGACAATGTTTGCACACATTTTCCTCTCGAAGTGGAAGGCAAGACTGGATCACCGTTGTTGACTTCTCTAAATTATTTTCCATCGGCACTTAACCTCTCTTGCCCCCTGGTTAAAATGTATTTACTTAGTCCACTCCCAATCGCCTGGACACTACAGCACCCATCTGGTCTGCGTCCCCCAGCGGATCGGGGCGCAGCGCACTTCGCAAAACCGCTGGAGGTTCGCGCGAATAGTGTGTGGCGTAGCAGTGGCCTGTTGTGTGAAGTACAGCTCTAAGATCTACTATCAAAGCATTATATCAAGCACAAGACAGCTATTGGGCGTACATTTCAAATGTTTACCAAAGGTTTCAGTGCAGGTATACATTTCAGCAACTCAAATATACATATCTTTATCTTAAAGCAAAGGGGATAACCCCTTAACTCGTTTCCCCCTCTCGCATTCTGGAAATCTGTCCGAGTATTTCGCGCGTAAAATTCGTGTCGTCTGCCATCCATAGTTTATTGAATTAGAACCTCTTGGGATTTCGCTTTCCATACATTGTTGGGGTCTTACTCTATGGCGAACAAAGATAACTGACAGAAATAAAGAAGAGAGAGAGTGTGTGTGTGTGTATATGTGTGACTCCTGACACTTCTCCGTATACACATGCCTCCGTTGTGCAGTGGAAGAACATTGTAGGCACAAATATTGTGTAAATTTGCTCTCTGTAAATGATCGCATCTGCTTGTCATGTGTGCCTGTCTAAAATTTCATTTTAAAATCGCAGTTTTCCGTTCTCATCATGAATGGGATTAAGAGCTCTTCCCATCTTACTTAAACTCCCACAGGCATTCTAATTGTCATTTCGTAGCTCTCTGGAATGAAGTTCTCTCTTTCTTCACGCTTAAAGCGTATAGTGTTTCTCTTTCCTTGCTCGCCCTTAGCGCCATTTTCAACTAAATTTTGTCTGATCGGACATATTGCCTTGGAGCATCTCCGGTTCATTCCCAGATTATAGTAATCTTTAGCTTCTCCTTCCCGTTACCAAATGCTCAAAGGTCCAGGATTTACTACCTTGCCTCTTTAACAGTTTCTAATGATACCTGCATAATATGATTTCCATGTATAGGTGCCAACTGTTCAACATATTAATATGTAGGCCAAAGGTCAATGACAATTTAGTGCAATAGCTTCAAAGAGCCTTCAAGACAATATCGTGAGTTTATCAATGTTCATTCCATTTCGTCTTATTTCATTTCCAACTAAACAAAACATCTGCATACACATAGCAACACAAAATCGGCACAATGTTGTAACAAAGCCACAGCAATGTTGTAACAATTTTTACTTGCCGTCCCTTTGGTCCACAATCTGGGAAACAGTTCTAAAGGAGCATTATATTCAAAGCAATCCTTATTGTTATAATTTTCTGTGTAGAAATCCTATATTGATCATCATACGATGGTAAGGAGATATACCATCTTTCACACTCACTTAGTTCCTCCGCAAAATAAAAATCATTGTCTCCAAGATGTTGATATTAAGGTACAATGTGACACATTCTCGGATTCCTGTCATAAACTGAGGTCTCTTTTCTGTGCAAGTCAGGTACTAGGAACTACTCTCTGTTATATATAACACAAAATAAGCTGAAACGAATATTTATTAATCCTCCAGGACCTTATCACAACTATTGCTCTTAAGTCTTCGTTAAAGGTCATACGCGATTTTAAGTCGATGGATATGTTTCTAAATTCTCACTCGGCTGATGTCCATGAGAATTTCACATTGCTTCTGGATCTCTCATTGCTGGGAAAATGGAGTAAAGAAGTTGCAAGTATTTTTAGTAGAAGGATGGATAAAGTTTTCAGGAAGACGGACTATAGGAAGCCATTCAAGGGTTTCAGTTCCGAGAAACCGTTGAACTGTCCATTAGTATTGACTGGGTTCCTTTATATAAATAGCAATTGCACGTGTACATGCCGGAAAATTACGTGACAATGTATTGCAAACGACACGGAAAAGTATCGTTTGAATTACCGTGTCGTTGGTGCTATAACCTGTTCATAGATAGGAATGTGGGAAAATAGAATGAGCCATGTGCGGCGCTGTAAAGATATTAACCCATACCATATCACACTATCTACACCTAAGTTAGGCCGACTATATAAATATGAACATTGATTCTTCATTTCTGTTGAAGGTTTCTGCATGGAAATGAAAGTGATGTCTCGATTCTTGTTTGGTATATTGTTGATACATTTTTGAAATTGATCATTGCCGGATGACGTGTATAATTTATCCATTGTTATCGCTGACCAATGTAATTAGGCAAAAAGTGACAAATATCATGAAAAGGATAGATCAGAGTCCATTCCGACGTTATATATTTTTGCTTAATGAAATCTAATTGAAGTCAAACTTTATTTCATCTTCCAGAAAAGCAACCGAGAATACAACTCTGATACAAACTCACACCCTCAGCACAATGAATATGAACCAAGTTTCTACCAAGTTGTCATGTCTTGTATAAGAATTAACATTCGCTGGTTTAACGGCGGTAATTACCATAACTAGGGGAAATGCTTATACACCATGTGTAGACGTTTGGGTCCTTCCAATAAACTTACCAGGTATATTATGCACTGTCAAATGTATAACTATTGACAAGGAAAAGAAAGCCTTCGAAGGGGGGGGGGGGAACACTGCAGTTTGGAACATGAGGGTCAATAATTTTAAACTGTGTATACATTCAGAAAGGCACAATAGTGTCACATGCCTATACTTTATAGGAAGATAGGGGGGGGGGGGGGGGGGACAAAGGATACGGATGGCTTGGAAGACGACCGAGGGTTCAAACGCTACTTCATATTATGTTTGAGTAACGTACTTAATTTCACAAGAGAGCAATGATTTGAAGAGGAAAGACTGTAAGGTGTTTTTAAGGTCTTTTCAAAACAGTTTATTATTTTATACTGAAACAATATCACAAGGAATATCATCTCAAATGATATTATGAGGATAAATTCTCGAGTACAGTTGAATGCACTAACTGTTCGAGACCCTTGAACAAAGAGGAGAGTAAAGGAGAAAGTTTGATAAGTGTGAACCGATAACTGATACTTTAACCACAATTTCAGGCAGCACGCGAGCTGACGTTATGAAAGGAGGGGTCCAGAGGGAATTCAAGAGCTCGCTTAAAGCGATTTCCTGTAGCTCAAACAAGCGAGAATTAGAAAATACAGATCGTTCTCAATCCCTTCAATAGAATACAAAACAGATGTTAGATGTCAAATATCTTCTCCATGTTATGTGTATGTGTGTATTCACAAATGAATAAATCTTCTTATTACCGGCTTGTTTTCTCGCCTTTTAAAACTGATTATGTTGAGATATCAAGTTGACCTTAGACGTGTGACAGGTATAGTGTACAACACTGTACTGATATTCAGACCTCAACAAGCTTATAATTGACACGGCTATGATTGACTCGCTATGATTGATCGATTACCTTGTAAATCCCACTATTGATCGATTCATTAGCTTGTATTGGCCTTCTTTCGGTCCGTTTAAAAGGAGGAGAAAAAGAAATCATGTCAGTATTCAGCACGGTCGGTTAATTAGGCGGCCTTATATCGCGTAACTTAGGTGAGATATTTATTTGAAGGGGGGGGGGGGAGGAGTGACTGTACACTGGGAACATTGCTAACATTGAAGACTTCAGAAACACTGTGATTACTTTACAAAAGCAGTTGACTTATTCTTATGAATCTATTCATCGCTAAATTGGCTTTCTTTCATACTTTGCTCTGCGAGTTCTCCTTTGAGTTCAAACCTGGTTGTTTTGTGATACAAAAATGTGCGAATATCGACACTGGGCTCTGGGAATATCAAAGCATCAAAAAAGGAATACAATTACACGAGTTGAAATGAATTACAGTTTATTTCTTTTCAGGAAAAGCACATTTGATGTAGTGGTTTACTACCAGATTAAAGCAGACACGTACCATTGATTCGAAGTCCATAACATTGGTTATGCAATGCCACTTATTTTTGAATATTCATGAAAAAGTCATTACACATGCTAAGAGAACCTGGTAAAAAAAAAGAGAAGAAGCAAAAACGACCATGCGTAAGATACGGACTGTGTGTGTGTGTGTGTGTGTGTGTGTGTGTGTGCGCGCGCACCCTTGCTTGTCTACGTGCATTTGCATACGTGCAGTGTATGTGTGTATGTAAGTGATTGTGTTTGATCTTTTTTTTTCTCATTTTTTTCTGGGGACCTATTCCCCCACAAGCATCTGCTTTTCCGTGTAGGTTCCCCAGCACATAATCTTAATTCATACCCAATATGAATGACTGTAACGTACTCATTTTACATCATGAAATGTTATTTAGAGTTATTTTTTACTCTGAATTTACAAATAATACTTTTCATTGATGTCTGGATGTATGTTACAAATGTAATTTGTGTGGAATCTTAATAAATGCAATGAATCGAAATGAAATGTGGATACTTCGTCAGGTATTTCCATTCGCAAGCACATGATTGTGTGTGTGTGTGTGTGTGTGTGTGTTAGCTGCATTGATGATCGATAAATAACAGGCGATGTAGGAGGATCATGTCAAATTTACCCCTTTTCTTTCCCCAAACTTTTCCGACCCGAAACACGACAATTAGCACTTTACCACGTCTTGGAGTACCATCAGAATTTACTTAGACATGAAAACGAATGCACTAAAACACCATGGAGGTACTATAGGTTCCGCCTCGTGTACCCCCTGAATTGTCTTTGTATACTAGAAAGTTTTAGTAATAAACACACATACACACAAACACCTACGTTTGATCCCTCTTTTAGAAAAAAAAAAGAGTTACCTAAAATTCATATGAGAGAAGCTCGAATGCAGTATTAGGCATCATTTATATTCAAACTGAGGAAAGAAACACTTTAATACATCTCAAGTTCGTTAAATTCTTGTTGAATTTAACATTGAAATAGAGTTGCAATATCTTCTAGGAAATCTATGGGTTAGTTATATTGAGCAGTTGTTGAGTGAGTTCAAAATATCCCCTTCTCGAGCCCAACATGACTGCGCCAGCGGCTATAGAGGCATTTTGTATTAAAGTGACAAAACTCTCCATGAACCCCACTTTCAGTTTGATAATCGCGCAGTGCCTTCAAACATCTGCGGCATCAATTTTGACGCGAGCTGATTTCGAGACGTCGTATCTAATTCTCGTCTGTCGACGATTAATGTTCCTGCGTCTCCACTCCAAAGACATCTTGATGAGTGCATGACTTCGTGATACCCCGTTTCTTTGGGTCTCTGAGATGTTTTCACCGAGGTCCGAGTCTCACCGTTGGCGTGCAAAGATCTTCATATCATCACCTCGAAGCAATGTCAGCCTCTTCAGGCTTAAGTATCGACACAATTACACTTCAAAACGCGCTCCGTGAGACAAGATGAGTTGGGCTTTTTGTAATAGAGATATATCGAGCTTTGGCTTTTTAGACATTGACAAAGCGAGAAGCATCATTTTCCGTGTCGCTCTCACCTTGGACAGTCCTTGATTTTTGCTCCTAATTAATTAGCCGATGATTGGGGTTAAATAGGAGCCTCTTGATTCTGTCTATTTACGCTGAAATTGTCTCCCATTCTCCCGCGTGCTCCTCCCATTCAGCGCTGGGTACTTCACGCGGTGCGTTCTCCGGTAACGTGGAGTGTGACATACGGTGGTGTTTGCCGCGCTGAAACGTCAGCTCACTCGCTCCCTACCCTATTATACCCCACTTTTTTTAATGCTTAGCCAAACGATATACCGTCTCGGCAAATTGACAATTAAAAGGGCGAAGGGATGGCGGTTTGAAGGGGTAAAAGGAAAGCGGAATCTCGCCCCGAGTTTGGCCAACTGAGGTTCAAACCAAACAGAAAAAGAAAGCGTATTTACCCCTGTGCATGCGAGGTCCTGTAGGCGCGAGCAGCGAGGGGTACTGTCAATGGTTGCTGTTTTAGAACCCACCCCGCTATACAAACGGACCTCTTACCGCAGTACTCGTTACGTCGGAGCTGGACTGTAGAAATGGGGAGGAAAAACATTCCAGTTTTTCTTGTGCCTCTTGTTCCGATTCTTTGCCATACAATTTAATAATGTAAATAGCCCAACGGCAAACAGTACTACACGCGAACAGTAACAATTTCTGTTTGATACACATCAGGTCGGTCTACACAATAGCGCCAAAAGTACAGAGGCAGGGCAGGACGCGCTTTTCAAATTGTAAAAATATTCCTCTCTCACACTAACACACACACTCACTCTCTCGTTCTATTCCACTAACATATTTCTATTTCTATTCCCCTCATTCTTACCGGGTGGAGCTCCATATACTCTTACTATATAGGCTTACAATCGCGCGCGCGCGCTCACACACACACACACACACACATGTACATAACTATACGTGTGTGTGAGTGCGTGTGCGTGTGTGTGTACGTGTATTTGTACATTATTGTATGCATCATAATTTCAATTATAATGCAGTATTTGTATATAAATACTTATATATATTGTTATATAATTTCTATGTATATATCTATGTGTGTTCACTTGTTATATAAAACGATATAAAAATAGTGAATAGCTTTTCGTCAAAATATACTCATATATCTAGCGAGAGAGAGAGAGAGAGAGAGAGAGAGGGAGAGAGAAGAAAAAGAAACTGCATCCTGCGTCATAATATATCAAGATAACTTTATATGAATGCAGATGTGAATTTGATAAAATGCATAATGATGCAAGATGTATATACAACCAGTTAGAAGCATATTGGACAATACTTACCACGAAATGTAAAATTAGCTAAGAAAACATATTGGAATATGTTGAACGATGTTATAGGATTTAACAGAACACATGGGGTCTTTGTTGCGATCTATACCATCGTACTTTAACGTTTCATCATCAATTATAGATTCTCTATACTGTATATCAATGATATGGTCATGTATATATTACAGATCTCTACGTAATAGGGACCTCTTCGGTGCATTGCTAAGCAATAGATAAGTGATGTTGTTTTAGCGGTATAATGCTCCATAGTCCAGCTCATTTTCCCTATCAGTAGGCCTACTTTAGTAAAACAACAATATGCACACATCAAATGTGCGCGCGAGAGCACACACACACACACACACACACACACACACACACACACACACACATTTATGATACAGTATAAGCAGCGCGTATACGCATTTCACTTCCCCTTCGTGCATGGTAATCAGTGGAGACCGTGTGTTTCACGTCAAGGCAATATTCACACTTTCGATGTTTTGCTGCTCTTTCTGTAAGAATAGTTATGACGAAATCTTACCAAATTTGAATGCATTCTTTGTTTTTTTCTCTTTCTCTCTTTCTCTCTCTCTCTCAGGACAGCTGTCTCAACAATTACAGTAATTTCAAATACAAGAAATATAGTTCTGTAAGATACACACGTAGCTTTATTTTCATAATTATACATAGGATACTAGTATAATAATGTATGTATACGTTTATATCTGTATATCATTTATCCTGATATAATGTAAATACATAGGTCTATAGAGAAAGAGACATATGTTATAAATATATATAAACTTTATAAATATATATATATACATATACACACACACAATGTTATATATACAACTGTATAATCATACAGAGAGGGATGGAGAAATAGTAAAAGAAATTCACAAAATATCATTGATATAATTACATTAATTAAAAGAAATATGGGTAAGTCGAGTAATGCTGTAGAGAGTATTGAGCTAGCGCAATTACCGAATAAACTGTTCAGATTTAAGGTTAAATATAAGATACAGATGGAATTCGAAAGAGACTAAATAAGTGCGGGGGGAAAAAAGTTCCATTACCCTCTCTGATGTGAGAGAATAATGGGCGAGTAAATAACTGATTTTCCCTAAGTATTTGAGAATTGGTCGGTAATAGCTGCGACATTACGGTAGCATTCAAACCACTAATCCTTTGTATAAATGTTTTCCCATTTCTATCCCCTCTCTACGCCCTTTCGCCCCGGTACAATTTGCAAGTTATCCACCTTGCATGATGCCCGTGTTTACATTTAACACAAGAGGAAACTCGGAAATATTCTAAAAATGGCGCCGCCTTATACCGTGTTTGCCCTTGGAAACTCCTGCGTTCTTTGTATCCCTCCTCTCATACTTTTTGTCACTTCTTTTCCTTTTCCTCCAAAGTGGTGGTCAGCAATGCCGGCTTTTGCCTGTCCAGGCTTTGCCGCTTTCTCGACAGTCAGTCTGCCGCCTTTTTTTGCAAAGACAATATATAAAAACAAAAACAAAAAAAAAGATGCTGCACAGGGATAATTTTTGTTGTCAAACACACACACACGCGCGCTCACACACACATACGTATTCCATTTTCAAAGAAGAAGAAGAAAAGCAGAGGAAAAAAGTCAGGCAATCTCACGGGCTTAATTTACACGTTTCTTTCCGTGATTTCCCGCCATCCCTTCACACTTTTGCCGTCTAAATTGCGCGAAACGCCAGTCACCGTGTCTCATCATTACGGCGTGTCAACACGGTTTGTCCTCCCCGCCACAGCGCATCTGGTGAGCGCGCCTCCGTCTAGCTGGTCCGCTCGACCGATTGTCTTCCGGCACGGATTTCGTGCTCTGTTTTGTTTGCGAAATCTGAAAAACGTGATGTTTGCTATATTTTCTCCTCGTTCAAAACTATGCGGTTGACACCTGTTATGCCATTTTGTTGTGAGGCGCCCAT